>NC_087211.1:39060003-39359908 GCF_015104395.2 Macrobrachium nipponense
TAGCGCCTAGTTGAATCCAGTTAAAAAACAGATGAAAGCGAGGAATCTTGTGTTATCTGGCAATGCATGCGTAGATCAGGTGAAAAGTGGTCAAGGACCACTCACCTACGCCACCGTGTCAGTCTTTTCTTTAACTGCCTGGGCGAGAGTCGTGGGTAACCTCTCTTGGCCTTTACCCAGTTCATTGCCCGTTTTGCTTGTGTTTAGTGTGTGTGTGTGTGTTTGGCTGATATGGCTTCTGCTCCTTCTCGACCTCGTCAACGTGTGTGCCCCGGAATTCCAGGTTTTCCATGTTCTCGTTTTTTGGCTTCAGCGGCGACTGATCCCCACTTCACGGGTAGCAGGTGCCATTCTAATTTTTGTACTATAACAAATCCTTGCAGGGAATGCCGGGCATGGCCTAAAGAGCAGTGGAAGTCGTTTTATAGCAAGAGAGAGCATCAGAGGGTTTCGACTTTTCCTTCATGGGAAGGTTTTTCGCCTCTTCCCGATGCTTCGTCTCTTGCAGTATTTCCCCTCCCCCCCCCCCCCCATAGTAGCGTTGTTCCTGTGTCACCTTCCTTTTCTTCCATTGATTTGCCGCTGGAAGTATCAGGAGGCCGCCAAGTTGATGTTTGTAATGTCGGTCCTTCTTCCTCGGGAGTTAATTTGATTCCCGGGAAGGGGGAGGCTTTTTCATCATTCTCTTTTATTCCAGTCTCAGGCATCCAAGATGGCAGTGATTTGGAAGACGCTCGGACTAGGGGGTCCCCTGTCCTTGGAGGGGTTGCTAGTGCACTTTATAGAGGCTTGCTACCCCCCTCCTCAGGCTGGCCAGGCCATCCCCCCTCCTCTCGGCCTCATCTTCGTGGGTAGCCGAGGTCAGCCATCTTGTATTGCTCTGCCAGTGACTGCTGCTGCTTCTTTGAGCCGGAGGGAAGCCGTGGCGTCAGCCCCTTTGATGACATCACGGGATCCATCGTTGTGTACTCCTCAACCAGTGGCGTCTGATTCCCCTTCACACTGGGGGGAAGCCATGACGTCATCACCACTTGTGACGTCACTCCCATCGATGATGTCACTCCCAGTCGTCTCTTCTGCACTGCCTTTCTCAGCCGTGACGTCATCCCTGCTGCCCAGTTCGCTACATCTCCCTCCCATATTATCTGATGTTCCTAAGACCTGGTGTAAGTCTAAAGGTGTGTAGTTGGAATGACTGGGGCCTTTATCTTTATTTCCTCTGTTGAGAGCAGTATCTCAGTCAAAGTGTATGCTTGAGTTGGACTAGATACAGGTCAGTACAGTTCAGGAATTCTCTCCTCGTTAAAAAGTGGGAGACATCACCCTCATATCCCTCTTATAACAACGGGGGAGGGGAACATGGTAGAGTTTGGTCTTAAACCCATTTCATACTTGGTAACAGTCAGAACTCAACTGCCTTCCAGTGGGAAGTCTCTCACTGGTGTTGACATGGCATGCTAATTCTGTGTTGGCTCTCAGTTCCAGTCAGTTGTGCGAACTTATCTCCCTGCCAAGGAGTAAGTCTCATGAATAAAAGTCAATGTGTTTTATCCTCATAAGAACAAATACACATTTTTTTGTAAATTCCATTTTCCTAGGTATGCAAAAAAGCCTTTTATTTACTTAGCCACCTCAACCACTCCACTTGAGTCCTGCAGTTGAAGGAAAAAGTGAGCGCCATGGATTTGGAGAAATCGAGTGGTAAAGAGGTTCCATCACTTCAATAGACCATAAATTTAGTAAAGACAACTTTTAAACTGACTTGGCTCGCTGATTCTAGCCGTATCATGAGTTAGTTGTGTAGCTCACCAATTCTAGGTGTCTCATGAGTTAGTTGTTTAGCCCGCCAATTCTAGGCATCTCATCAGTTAGTTGTGTACTTGACTTCAAGGGAGCATGTACTGCCTCTTTCTGTCACATGGCATCTCTTTATATGGTATTTGCTCATAAATATACCCAGGGGTTGCTTGGTTTTAGTTCTTATTTTTGATAATAGTATGTCAGTACTAATTGTAATTTTGCAAAGAAATATTAGAAAAAACATGTACGTATACGGAATCTAAAAATAGTTGATGCATTTCGATCTCAGTAAATGTACGTAAATATTTTATAACAAATATACTCAGAATTTGTTACTGATTTTAGTTCTTATCTGCTAGGATATTGTGTTAGCTATAATTATAATTTTACAAAATAAAGTAAAATTATTAGAAAAAAAACATATATAGCTTGCTAAAATTATGATTGTCTTGCAAAAGAGGCTCCACAAGGGGTTGTAAATAGTAATTTTCAACTTCTTGTGGAAAATACGGAGAATTTTTTAGAATTTGTCTTACACCATGTGCATTTGCATAGCTTCTTTCCATTGATGTCTTGTTTTCTTAAATTGGCCAACCTGAAAATTTGCCCGGTCTGGGATGCTGCATATTGATTTTTTACCCTGGCTCTTAGGATTAAATGAACTAAATCTAATTGCAATTGAAAAGTTTACTCTATAATAATATGTGTTGACTCATAGCAGCAGCATCTAATCTCATTTATTACCTTCTTTGATCACTGTAATGTCCACTGTAATTTTTTTCAAAAAATGTAAATTGCTCTCCATTGCAGCAAAACCAATGCTATTGATAGCAGCAGAAAGAGGCAGAGAATTATCAGTTTAAAAGTGAAACAAAAGATTAGTAAGCAATCCAACAATGGAAAAACAGTAGCTGCTATTCCTTTCAGTTTAAGTACCTCGCCCAAGAATGACAACTGTCCTGAAAAACAAAGAATAATTCTCTAAATTATTAAAGGATCAGTTCCACTGAAAACTACATATTAAATGGAAATACAAGAGGGATCTACTATATCAGATGTGAAAAAATTATTTAGGATATGGATTGAGGGCCAGCCATAAATAGACCAATCTATCTCAGGAAATTGGCCATTATTACTAGGGAAACAATGTCTCTTGTTTGTTAAGTTTAAAGAGGAAGTATGACGAGACTGTAAAATCTAGTTTGTAGAGAACATACTTTGTTATACAGTAATTATAATTCAGGGATGGAGGAATATCACTTTTTATTAAGGTAGACTAATAATTAGAAAAAACATTTTTAGAATGAAATATTTTGGGAGCTGTTTCAGTTTGAAGTTCTTGTAAAGTTATGAATAGCAGAACTCTTGTGGGTTTTTTTTTATTTCATTAATATAAATAACCAAAGTCGTATAACAAAAAGCAAATCCAAGGTTGTTGCAAGTCATGGTTGTAACTTAAGCATTGCTTTGTAACTTCATTTTTATTTTTTCCTTTCAAATTTTCCATCATACTCCCACAGCCTAATATAATAAGACTTGAAGATGTCATCGACACTCCGGAAAAGATATTCATCATTATGGAAGTGGCAGAAGGAGGAGAGCTGTTTGATCGGTTGGTAACTCAAAGGCGACTCCCAGAGATGACTGTGAAGTTTTACTTCTATCAGTTGGTTTTAGCTATTCAGTATTTACACATGAAAAACATCACTCACAGGGACATTAAGGTTTGTAGTTTTGCCCATGTATATTTTCATTCTGTATTTGATATACAGTGGTACCTTGGTTCACGAACTTAATTCATTCGAGGACGCTGTTCGTGACTCAAAAAATTTGTAAGCTGAATCAACTTTCCCCATTTGAAATAATGTAAAAAACAAATAATTTGTTCAAACCTCAGAAACACTTTATTTTCTTTCCTTTTTTTTTTATAGTTTTCGGGCACAAAGTTATGCTTTACTTCAGTGCATCCAATTATATTGTATGTATTTTCATATTACTATTTTATTATAAAATGCAAACAGCAATTAATTTTTTGGTTCGGAAATCGGGGGCGATTGTGAGGTAAATTTATTTTGCTTTACATATTGAACTCAAATCAGACCGATTTTCTTGTTTTAGTTAGCGTAAATGAATCTCTAGATACTCTATGTATATAGGACAAGGTTATATTTCGTTGTACAAAGTGTTTTCAAGTCGAAATATCACTTGAATACATATCGTTGTGAACAAAATTTAGTTTTTCGTTAGTAGATGGTGCTGAGGGCATGTTCATTGTGTAAAAAAAATCAACAGATCCCGTTCTATATTTTCACTTGATTTCATGAGAATACTACAAGCTTTACATATTTATATTTTATTGGATTGAAAAAAGTAAAATTTATTCTTACATACCAAGTAGTTTTGATTAAAACACGTTTCTCTCAAATTTTGTGTACGGTCGAGTTTGATGGTTCTGTACCGAAGTTTGCGGGGGTTTCATCCATGTTGCCAGTGCACAGTAATCGTTAGCAGATGAACATTCTTTCCTCTGCTTCAGCTGAAACTTGCAGCTTAAATTTAGCAGTATATGCCCTTGCTGATCTTTTCTCCATACCTAATAAGGTATAGTAATGTAAAAATATATCAGTCCTGTTCTACTTAACGTCATTTGTAACATAACTACGGTAATTTTTTACTATCGCACAATGGCTGAAATGCAAGCAAACCGCAGTTGTTATCAGATTCATTTGTTTATACCAATCAGCTATTTCTGGCTGTATGCGTTTACACAACAAGTAATATGATATCCCTTTTTCAATATACTATTTCTTTGGTAAGAGTAAATAATTAACATTAAAAAGATGGAGTAACAGTCAGAAAACTTTTTAAAGAGCTTTTGGTGCTTCCAATGAACCCTTTCTGGTGATGTATGTATGTTTGTGGCTTGAAGCACGGTTCGCAAACTGGAACAAAAATTTTGTGAACATCTGGTTCGCAACCACTGTTTATATGTTGTTTCAAATATGTATTCTTCCCTCTTCACGAATAGTATCAATTTGTCTGTTATGTATTTATTTATATAGATATTTGAAAGTTGTAACATTCTTGTCAGTACTCTAATAATTATCAGTCTGACTTTTTTGTAATTTTTCAAGTTTGGTTTCATATTACAAGCTTAGTTTTTTTTTTAACCACCTTACCTATTGTTATAAATAGCTATATTTTCACGCCAACAAGTGGCGTTGGCATTCTAAATAAGAATGAGAAATCTTGGCCGACCCAAATGACTGTCAGCAATAATTTCTTGTGTACTGTTATAATATGTGTGATAATCATAGTCGACTAAACTTTTAATGAAGTATGGTATAATAAATCAGACAATGCAAAACGTATGGTTACCCCTCCTCCATAATCTGTTGTGAACTTGTTGGTTTTGTTTATTCTCAAGTTTTTTACATTAGTGGTTCAATAATGGTACAATAATTGATATTTTCATTAAAAGGGTATGTACAGTACAGGACATGAGAGAGAGAGAGAGAGAGAAAGATGCAAACAAAAGTAGACTACAGGGGGCCCTCAGTTAGCGGCGGATTCCGTTTCTGGCTAAGTGATTTTCGACGCTAAGCGATTTTAAAGTCTATGGCTGCTGCACACCTTTCGGAATGCTTGACCAGTTAACAGCGCCCTTTACTAGTCAAACAGCGCCATAATCCCGCAATGGCGCAATAATTCCTCATTATTTTCTAGATATGGACACAACACAAAACTATCTATATTTAGTGATGAATGAATGTATAAACACAGCAAAACACAGTTATCAAAGTGTATTTTCGTCTTTTGTTTGTATTCTGAGAATCAGCTTCTTTCCAGCAAAACTGATTTATTAATAGAATTATTTTTTAAATTTTGTTCATAAAAGTTTGATACAGTAATTCATGTTTCATTAAGAGAGATAGAGGTTATGTATGTCGTCACAGAAAAATTGCTACAGTACTGTAGGTTTTGACTTGCCTACCAAAGAGATTCAGATTTTAAATATTTTTATGGTGATTACATCAATGCAGTATATGTAAAGGTTTCCTATTCATAAAAGTTTGATACAGTAATTCATGTTTCATTAAGAGAGATAGAGGTTATGTATGTCGTCACAGAAAAATTGCTACAGTACTGTAGGTTTTGACTTGCCTACCAAAGAGATTCAGATTTTAAATATTTTTATGGTGATTACATCAATGCAGTATATGTAAATGGTTTCTATCTATAAGTGAAATATTTTGCCGTATATGTATACTATGTGAGAGAGAGAGAGAAGAATTTGTAAAATTTATAATGGGTGTTGTCAAGGTCTAACCACAATACGACGTAAACCAAGAACTTACTGTAATAAAACATTTTTTATTCTTCATAAATGTATTTGGATGTAATCACAAAAATATCAACATGACAGAACAAACCTAGCATTCTGTTTGGAAGTATAATAGTACAGTCATAAAATAACATACCTTAACAGTAAATATCATTTCAAAATTATCTTACTACATGGTAAACTATTATCAACATAAGCAGTGAAAATGTTAAAATAGGCAGTTATAAGCATTTTTGTTTAGTACAAGGTATTTGGCAATTGTAAGCCAGGTAAGCATTGTTAGAGGCGATTTTTGCATTTCCGCGGTAGGTTCTGGAACCTATTCCCATGTAAAAAAAGAGGGAGAACAGTTACTGTAGTTCACATTTTCTCCACCAGGTCTTCTCATCAGAATTCTTTGTGCTGTAGAGCAGAGTAGTTTTCAGTGAATTGTAGTTGCTTTTTCACAGTAATGCAGGCAGTCCCCAGTTAACGTGGCGTTCCATTCCTGGCCAAGCACCAATGGCCGAAAATCGTTGAGAACCAGAACATCACAGTAATTATGTTGATAAATGGTACTTATGACGCCGTAAGTGCCAATTGGCGCTGATAAACTGCTCACAACCACTGGTTAACAAAGCCATTAACCAAGCTTCGTAAAACTGAAACACTGTTAACTGTTGCTACCAATAAGTGGGGACTGCCTGTACTGTATGTGGTTTTTTTTTCTCTCTCTCTCGCACTCGGAATGTCTTCAACTGATGGTAGGAACAAAACATCAGCTTTTGCTGGAATGTTTCCGGCATGAGCATATTGTACTATTCTATGGAATTAGATAAAAACAGTATCCTATAGTGTTAGATAAACATTTGTGCCTGTTGTAGGGATGTCAGCTAGATGAAAAAGAGTGCAAGGAGTGATCAGACAACTTTCTGTGGAAGGTACAGGATATATTTTAGAATTTTTGTTATACCATGTGCATTTGTAGTATAGCTCTCATTCCAATTTTTCTTTTGTATGTACAGTGGAACCTCGACATACGAAAGTCCTTACTTATGAAAAATCCAAGTTATGAAAGCAAAGACGGAAGATTTTTTTGCTTCTGTATACAAAAATAATTCAGGTTGCGAAAGGGTAAAGTCCGAGATTTGCCCGAACCACTGAGAACAATTTTAAAACTTGCGCGCCGCCAACTGAGTAGACTCGCCACCATCCTCCCGCTCTCCCATTTGTTCCTGATGCTAGTCACCGCCGTAAGATCCAGCATCATGCCTCTATGTAAAGGCGTTCCTTGACAATTTTTTGCGGCAGCGTTATCATAAACACTGGAATTCGTTCTTTCACATATATTTCGTTTGTTAATGTAAATTCGTGTTAGTGATTTTGCTTTTGTTGTACTGTAAGTTACTTTATCGTGTTGTGTGTGAACTTAACCCTTAAACGCCGATTGGACATATTAAATGTCTATATAAATTGTCTGTTGGGTGCCGATTGGACGTATGGTACGTTGATATAAGAAAGTTTTTTAAAAATTCGCGGAAAAATAGTTATAGGCCTACTAGGCAAAAACTTTTGAATCACGCGCCTTGGGGGATGCTGGGAGTGCACGGATCAAGGCGTTGTTTTGTTTACAATCATTACTCAGGTGCGCAAGCGTGAATTTCTTTCTTCTCGCACTAAAAAGTATCAGCAACACATCTCAGAAATTATTTCGTCACTGACATAATTTTTGCACCATTTTATATTAGCCGTTACATGGAGTATTATATATGAAAATGTGCGCAATTTCATGTAGAATATGACTAAAAAACATTCATGTTTGTAGCTTTTATCAGTTTTGAAATATTTTCATATAAATAACGATAAGTGCCAAAATTTCAACCTTCGGTCAACTTTGACTCTACCGAAATGGTCGAAAAACACAATTGTAAGCTAAAACTCTTATATTCTAGTAATATACAATCATTTACCTTCATTTTACAACAAATTGGAAGTCTCTAGCACAATATTTCGATATATGGTGAATTTATGAAACAAACTTTTTCCTTATGTCCGCGCGGTAACTTCCGAAAAAATCAGAAATTTTTTTGTCTGATTGTCGTAATGTTTGCACTATTTTAAATTAGCCGTTACATAAAGTTTTATATATGAAAATGTGTGCATTTATATGTAGAATACAACAAAAAACAACCTATGGTTGTAGCTTTTATCAGTTTTGAAATATTTTCATATAAATAACGATAAATAGAAAAAATTTGTCCTTTGGTCAACTTTAACTCGACCGAAATGTTCGAAAACTGCAATTGTAAGCTACAACACTTACAGTCTAGTAATATTCAATCAATTAACTTCATTTTGCAACAAACGGGAAGTCTCTAGCACAATATTTCTATTTATGGTGAATTTTTGAAAACAGCTTTTTTTTACGTCTGCTCGTTACGAATTCATGCATCATTTTGTGATTATATTTTCTCTGTGTTGCCTTGATTGTTTTTCAATGTGTTATATACCAAAATGATCGCAATTTAGTGTACAATACAACGAAAAAAATTAACTCGTTAGCTTTAACCGTTTTGCTCACAGCGTGATTTGTATACAATTATATATGAAATTTTTTTTGCGCTGTCATATATCCCAATATTTATACATATATGATAATGATAATTTTTTCATTTCTGATGGTTGCATACTAAACTTCAGGCAGTGACAAAAAAAGGAGCCAAAAATGAACTCTTAATCTTGAAAACTAAGTGTGCTGTGATTTTTTGAAAAAAAAAAAAAAAAAAAAATTCAGCTTTGGCGCTCACTCACGAACACCGCCAGCATACGGGAGACGATTTTTAAAATACCGCTTCGTAATTACTTACGTTATTAACCATGGGTCCCAAGAATGTTGCTGAAGTTCACAGAAAGAAGAGGATGCTTTCTATGGAGAAGAAAATGGAGATAATCAAGAAGTGTTAATGTTTTCTGCAATTTGTTAACCCTCTAACGCCGAAGGGGTATAATAAAAATCGTCTCCTGTATGCCCAGGGGGTCTCGGAGTGAGCCCCGAAGCGGAAAAAATATTTTTTTCCAAAAATCACAGCGCGCTTAGTTTTCAAGATTGAGTTCATTTTCAGCTCCTTTTTTTTGTCATTGCCTGAAGTTTAGTATGCAACCATCAGAAATGAAAAAAAATATCATTATCATATATAAATACGTAATGCAATATATGATAGTGCGAAAAATATTTCATATATAATTGTATTCAAATCGCACTGCGAGCAAAACGGTTAAAGCTAATGAGTTAATTTTTTTTTTGTATTGTAAACTAAATTGCGATCATTTTGGTATATAACACATTGTAAAACAATCAAAGCAACACAGAGAAAATATTATCACAAAATGATGCATGAATTCGTAACGTGCGGACATAAAAAAATGTTTTTTTCACAAATTCACCATAAATCTAAATATTGTTCTAGAGAGTTCCAATTTGTTTCAAAATGAAGATAAATGATTGAATATTACTATACTGTAAGAGTTTTAGCTTACAATTGCAGTTTTCAACCATTTCAGATGAGTTAAAGTTGACCAAATGTCAATTTTTTTTATATATATATTTTTCTATATGCAAATATTTTGAAAATGAGAAAAGCTACAACCTTCAATTATTATTTGTTGTATTCTACATAAAATTGCGCACATATTCATATATAAAACTCTATGAAACGCCTAATATGAAACAAAGTAAATATTACGAGAATGCGACGTTAGCATTTCGGAAATTTGCGGCGGAGAATCTGCGCGCTGAGGGAAGGAGTTTTTTTTTTTTTAATTCGGCATAAATCTAAATATTGTACTAGAGACTTTGAATTTGTTCAAAATGAAGATAAATGACTGAATATTACTAGACTGTAAGAGTTTTAGCTTACAATTGCATTTTTCGACCATTTTGGTAGAGTCAAAGTTGACCGAACATGGTTTTTTTTTTCTATTTATCATGATTTATATGCAAATATTTCGAAAATGAGAAAAGCTACGACCTTCAATTATTTTTTTTGTATTCTACATGAAATTGCACACATTTTCATATATAAAACTTTATGTAACGGCTAATTTAAAATGGTGCAAACATTACGACAATCAGACGAAAAAATTTCAGGTTTTTTCGGAAGAGTTACAGTGCGGACGTAAGGAAATTTTATTTTATTTTTTTTTCCCCCATAAATTCACCATAAATCGAAATATTGTGCTACAGACTTCCAATTTGTTGCAAAATGAAGGTAAATGATTACAATTGCGTTTTTCGACCATTTCGGTAGTCAAAGTTGACCGAAGGTTGAAATTTTGGCACATCGTTATTTATATGAAAATATTTCAAAACTGATAAAAGCTACAACCATGGGTTGTTTTTAGTTGTATTGTGCATGAAATTGGGCACATTCCATATATAAAACTTTATGTAACGGCTAATTTAAAATGGTGCAAAGATTACGACAATCAGACAAAAAATTTCAGGTTTTTTTCGGAAGAGTTACAGCGCGGACGTAAGGAATTTTTTTTTTTTTTTTTTTTTTTTTTTTTTTGTCCCTTCATAAATTCACCATAAATCGAAATATTGTGCTAGAGACTTCCAATTTGTTGCAAAAGGAAGGTAAAGGATTGAATATTACTAGAATATAAGAGTTTTAGCTTACAATTGCGTTTTTCGACCATTTCGGTAGAGTCAAAGTTGACCGAAGGTTGAAATTTTGGCACTTATCGTTATTTATATGAAAATATTTCAAAACTGATAAAAGCTACAACCATGGGTTGTTTTTAGTTGTATTGTGCATGAAATTGTGCACATTCCATATATAAAACTTTTATGTAATGGCTAATTTAAAATGGTGCAAACATTATGACAATCGCATGAAAAAATTTATCGGAAGAGTACCGCACGGACATAAGGAAAAAGTTTTTTCATAAATTCACCATAAATCAAAATATTGTGCTAGAGTCTTCCAATTTGTTGCAAAATGAAGGTAAATGATTGAATATTACTAGAATATAAGAGTTTTAGCTTACAATTGCATTTTTCGACCATTTCGGTAGAGTCAAAGTTGACCAAAGGTTAAAATTTTGGCACTTATGTTATTTATTTGGAAATATTTCAAAATTGATGAAAGCTACAATCATGAGTATTTTTTTGTTGTATTCTACATGAAATTGTGCACATTTTCATATATAATACTCAGTGTAGCGGCTAATTTAAAATGGTTTAAAATTTATGTTAATGTGATAAAATAATTTTTGAGATGTGTCACTGATACTTTTTAGTGCAATAAGAAAGAAATTCACGCTTGCGCACCTGCGTAATGATTGTAAACTAAACAATGCCTTGATCCGTGAGCTCCCAGCATCCCCCAAGGCGTGTGATTCAAAAGTTTTCGCTTGGTAGGCCTATGAGTATTTTTCCGCAAATTTTTAAAAAAGCTTTTTATCGACATACCATACGTCCAATCGGCACGCGACAGACAATTTATGTCGACATTTAATACGTCCAATCGGCGTTAAAGGGTTAATGTGTTTCGTAAAGTTTAGTGTTAATGTTTTCTGCCATTTTTTAATGTGTTTCGTAAAGTTGAGTGTTCATGCTTTCTGCCATTTGTCCTCCTCCTCTGTCGCCACTTTCAGAGATCGCCTTGCTCAAAAGGTATGGTTCCACATTTTACTACATATGTACGTACATGTACGTAAAGTATTTCTTGTACCATGTACACTAATACACTTTATTTACAGGTACCTACTACAATAAAGGTTAGGTTAGGTATTGATGGTCCAAATTGTTGTATTTCATTGTTTATTGGTCAATTTAGCTTTATTATAAAATTTACTGTGGTGTTTTTGTCGGGCTTGGAACGAATTAGGCAATTTACATGTAAAACGTAGTTCAAGATATGAAAAAATCAGGTTACGAAGGCTGCTTTGGAACGGATTAATTACATATCCTTAGGCACTACTGTATTTATTTTAAATGGCCAACCTTAAATTTTGCCCAGTTTATGGGTGTTCTTACTGTGTATTTTAGCCTGGCCTGTAAGGGTTAAGAGTGATTAAAATTCATCCCAAGCAATGTAAATTTTCACAAAATTTATTATTTGGAGACTTAATTGCTATTAAAGTAGAACCCACTCAGCCTCCCCACAACTTAGCAGGGTGTCAAAGAATCCTAAATAGTTTAAAACGGTGTGTTGTCAAAGAATTGTAATGAGTATTAAAACATACAAACACACCTGTTTAAGAACAAGTGAACTAGACAGTTATTTTGAATGCCAACCTCACCTGCCAACACAAATATATACAGGCAGTCCCCGGTTATTGGCAGGGGTTCTGATAGGGTGCCTATAACCGGAACTTGGCCAGTTATGGCGCCATAAATCGTCAATTTTATGGTGCAAGACAAGTGCCATAAAACTGTATCGCTGATAACCAAGTCTGCCGATAACTTGAGACTGCCTTTATCTATCTTTAACAGCTGGTAGGTATCTGAATAATAAATATTATTGTGAAAATTTACATAATTGTGTTTAGGGATATTTTTTATTTGGTATCAGTGGATTTTGTACAGAATTTTTTTCATGTCCAATTATCATGGTATTTGGTGACAACATAGTACATGTATTTTAATATTTTACTAAATTGTCTTGTCACAATGTTGTTTATGAACTTTTCAGCCAGAAAACGTCCTTTTAGCTACAGATAAAGAATTGACGCTCGTCAAACTTACAGACTTTGGATTATCCAAGCTGGCAGCTGATGCCTCACAGATGACCACATTTTGTGGCACTCCAACATACATAGCTCCTGAACTCTTAGATTTTGGACAGCTCTCATACACAAACAAAGTTGATATGTGGAGCTTAGGTGTATTACTTTATGTAAGGTAAGGCAGTTATCTCTTGTAAAAGAATTTTATGACTTGTCCAGAGAGAGAGAACACAATTGATAACCTCTACAGCATTTTTCCTTGTCTGTAAAAAAAGTAGCTTATTTTTGTTTTTTATTTGAAATGAATATTGTATTAAGCAGATTAGACTTGTATTAAATTTAAGCTTGATTTTTTTTGGTAGATTAGTTCACCTTGAAATGTTTTATTTTAAAACAAGTTAATGTTCTTTCTTTTCAATTTTCTGTATAGTTTAGCTGGATATCCCCCTTTTAATCTGAGTGATGATGCCAAGCTGAGGTACCAGATTAAAAATGCAGTGTACAACTTCAACCACAAATTTTGGACATCAGTCTCAGATGAAGCCAAAGATCTCATCAAGAAGTTAATGGTTAAGGATCCCAAGAGCAGACTAAGTGCTACTGAAACACTGAATCACCCATGGCTTCAGGTATTTCCATAAATCATGTTATTGCATAATTTTTCATTTTATGAGTTTAAGCATGAAAGAGAGCTTTGTGTCCCTCCTGTCTTTGTGTCCTGCAGCTTCCATATAAATTTTTTCTGTCTTAATTTTCCTCTCTTCCCAAAATTAAGACAGAAAAAAAAAAAAACCTCGTGAGCCTTTAGACTGTGAGTACACGAGCCACTCTGTGTTCGCCTCAGAGTGGCACCACACTGAAGCTTATTTAAACCACTTTGGCATGACTCAGCCACAACACAGTCGCTCGTGTGTGTAAGTACATGCCACTGTGTCATGCCACTCAGGTCTCCATTTCAGTATGGACTCTGAGGATGAAGCATTTGCATTTGTAAGTATATCTCTTTAATATAAAGTCCAGATGAACACCATGAGAAATATATACAGGTAGTCCCCGGTTATCAGTGGGGTGCTGGTAAGTGAAAATTGGCCTTAGCCAAATCTCAGCAATTCAAGTTTCAGTGAATGGCACCGATAACCAGTTGATGGTGCCTGTATTAGGAATGTTATGCCACTATAACTCTATTATCGGCACTGTATAGTGCCGATAATGGAAATTTGGCCTGTTATGGCACCATAAATCGCCGATTTTATGGAGCTAGACAAGCACCTTAAAACCGGACACTAAGACCACACATTTATCACTATTTTTCTAAACTCAGAAATTTCAGTCAGTAAAGCCAGAATTCTCATTTTGGTGACATTGAATCCACCTGAGGGAAAAGAAATTATAATCTTCAGAAAGAAGAAAAAAATGGATGCGCATAAAATAATGGGAGAAAAAACTGATTAGATACTCTTTGTTTTTTCACTGCACTTCAACTTGTTCCCGGTACCTGTAAAACATCCAATGTTCAATAAAAGTCTTACCTTCATGTAGGCTTTTCTGTGTGCCTCCCAATGACTCTCACCAGAAGTTGTTTAAAAGAGTCTGCTGTGTAATGAATTATTTCTCTACTGGTTATCTCATTATATTTCCTTCTTACAGGTCTCAAAGTTCGTGCGTACAAACATACTAACTCTTTGTAGAAGGTTCTTTTGCACACACCCTGAAGGACATGCACACGCACACATGCTAGCATTCCCAAAAGCTCTGTTTGCATTTTTCAGTGATGTCCCAATCAGGTGACAATTTAAGGGGACCGTCCGCTATGTCTTATTTTTTTTTATTTATTACGCAAAATAGATAATTTTCATATATGTTTTAGATATATATAATACCTTCATCATATAAAAATTTCAAGTCATTTGAGCAAAAACTTTTAGTTTTATTAGCAAAAATTATGATTTAAAAAAAATAAAATAGGTAA
The DNA here is from genome assembly GCF_015104395.2 of Macrobrachium nipponense. NCBI lineage: Eukaryota > Metazoa > Arthropoda > Malacostraca > Decapoda > Palaemonidae > Macrobrachium > Macrobrachium nipponense. Next base: position 39,074,832 of record NC_087211.1, read on the forward strand.
CGATTTTCCGCTAAAATGACATCAGTTGTATTGAAAATCATACCATAAAACCTTCTTCATATACGGAACAATTCTGTGTGACAGAATTTTATTTATTTATTATTTTTTTTTTTTTAGACTCAAAAAATCTTTAAAAAAAAAAGGAAGAAAGAAATCAAAATTCGGTTGCCCAGAATTATGGGAGTTTTATTCCTCTTTCCAATGATATCTTTCTCTCTAAAATTGGATAATAAATAACTGAGTAATGGCTACCGACATGCGCATATGTATGTTTTTGAGTTATGAGCTCCCAAAGATTTACTATGTAAATTTCGCTTTTTTCTTATAAAAGTAAAAACAACATTATTATAATTACTCCTCAGCGTGACACCAGACAATGATGTTGACTGCGAGACATGAGACAATGAGGGCGCTGATAACAATGAATTTTCGTGTTTTTCTTTCAGCACACTCCTGGCCTTCGCTAATTTTGCTAGCCTTAGTTGCTGAGTAACCTTCTTGATCTTCGGTAACTTCGGCATTGCTATAAGTTCACTAAGAAGTTATAAAAACAACGTAAATAGCTAGTGACCAAATGCAAGTGACGAAGTGCATGTAACTCATTTGACGTATGTGGCGTAACCGAGTCATTCTCTGAGTCTCGCGGCTCTCGCCCATAAATAGCCGCTCTGAGCAGCTCTCCTCTCACACTACCTTTCATTGCTACCAGATGTATGAGAATCTCGAAAAAAATCTGAAAAAATCCCTGTATATATGCAAAAATAAGCACGCAAAAATGATTCTGTCAAACTCAGTCATACAGACGACGCAGTTACGATGACGTCATCATTTAAAATCCGCTATATCTTCATTATTTGTAAAAATAATTGGCTGAAACTTCTGGAAAGCATGCACGGCATGTTTCTGCATAGATACAAGTACGGACAAAGGAAAAGGGCCGGACACCGGACGAGCAGGGGCGTATGCACGCTCCTGCGACCAGAGAAGGACTGACTATAGGGCATTAGGATGGCGTGGTCTTCAACCCCTGGGGGCATAGGCCTGACCTGGGTGCGGCATATAACCAGAATTTTCTGGTCGGACCCAGATCGACATCCGGGAATCTCCTATGGAATGGTTCGAGGTAAGTATCGCTAGGAAAAATACAAATTAACAAGAATTTGTGATTTTTTTATTTTTTCAAGTTGACATGTCATCCGCCATAGCGGACGGTCCCCTTAAGTCACATAGTCCACCTGCTGGGTCAATTTGTGCACATGGGCTCACCTTTCCACAATTTCATATCTTTACTTTGCTAGCAAATACTGAACATTCACCCAAAATATTCACTACTCCATCGGTTGACATCATAAAGCTTTTCAGCAGGGTTCATTGCTCTGTACATCCAAATTCCCAATCACCATATGTAGGCATGGAATAGGCCTCAGGTGGAGAAGATCCTGATGATTATATATCAATTTAGTCAGAGTTATTTTATTCTTATTTCCTGTATTGGTGAAATGTGGGCATTGTTCAATGTATGGGAAACATATATTTAACTTTAGAAAATGTCTCCATATATATAAGTTGTGTTGTGGTTTCATAGAAGACTAAAGATGGTGGCAGCATGGGGTGGAAATATAAACAAAACAAAGCAGGCAGAACAGGAGAGACTGGTTAGGTGTTTGGTTTGGTAGGAGAGAGATCTCTGTCTTATAGGAATTTGTGAGGTGTAAGTCTTGGTGTGGTGTTGTTCAAAGTCTTAAGCTTGATTATACTGGGACTGAGGAAAGTAAACAAGGTGGGTAGATTGCATGAATGTTGCATATAGGAAAGATTAGACTTGGAAAATATTCAAACTGGTAGCAGAGCGTGGTTGTTTGAAGATGGATGGATCCGAGAGTGAACAATGGGAGATAAGATGAAGGGATCGTCTGAAATTTAGTGGGCTATAGGCCGAGTGTAAAGGATGGAGAAGAAGTGAAATGTCCAGGGATACAGATAAGAATGAGCTTAAAAGGGAAAGTCCTAGAAGTAACAAAGGAATGGATAGAGATGAACTTAAGATAAAGCAGTTTCAAAGGTAATCTTATCCAAACTAGATGAAGTTTATCTAAAAGATATGCTAATGGAGAATTACAGTAAAGTGAAAAACTTTATTTTAAAATAGGAAGAGAATCTAGTGAAAAGATGAGAAATTTTTTTAATTAGTTATGAAAAGGCAGAATCGGAGTGTAACAGAACAGAGCGATGCAGAAATGCATGCTTGAAGGAGAATCTAAGGGTTTTCATGTATTGGAATAAACAAGTCTCACAGAAAGTAAAAAAAAAAAAAAAAAAAAAAAAAAAAAAAAATGGTATTACCAGCTTGTGGTCAAGGAAAGATGGAATATAAAACAGTGTCACAGACAATGAAAAGATTATTTGAGGTATTAGGAAATAAAGAGGAAGGGGAATGGTGGGGCTCAGAAAGCAATGCAAATTCTGGAAGAGAGAGGGAAAACCAGAGATGTTGGGGAAAATGGAACTATAATAATAATAATAATATACTTTATTGAAAGTAATGGCTACTTCAGCAGCATTACACTTGTAGAGATTCTTCTCTATTTTCCGAATAGCGGCTTTTTCCGTGCTACTTAGACAGGCTAGTAGAGCGCCTATAGAGGTCATGATCAAATACAGAGTCTAAATTGGTGTATATATTTGAATTTTACAGATAAACTATGATACCATAGTTATCAAAGTCATTAACGATATATATATATGTCTCTCTCTCTCTCTCTTTCTCTTTCTTGAAGCAAGCGAGCTTTCGTCTGGAGCTGCCAGACATCCTCGGGCTGGGAAGCTGAGGGTGGACTGATCTTGAAGCGGTGTCCGTCCTCGTTTATATTTGGAGTCGACAGCAGGGGGTCTGCCCCATGCTGATCTACTATTGGCTGGTGGCGGTAGGTCTTCGTTTTCATTGGTGGCTTGAACCGGGTCTCAAGCCACTTTCCACGCGTTGATGGTTGCGATGCTGTAAGTCCTGCAGCCGCCTAGACCTCCTTAGCGGCGCGGTTACGTCGATGGGCGTTTCGCTACGCTGCGAGACGTCACGGCCAACTTGATTATGGTTGGCTGCAGGAGTATCTCGTTCGGGGGCGTTGTCTTCCGTGGAGTTGTCGTGCTCGGTGGTGTCATTACCGTGAAGAAGAGGACTCAGTTAAGAAAATTATTTCTGAAAATGTATCCCCGACCGACGACACCAAAAATATTGACCTAATTATCTACTACCAGAATCGGAGGACGCGCGACCTTATTATGAAAAATAACCCCTCTCCACAGGTACGAGACCCCCTGAAGCAGACGCATGTGGTGTACCAATATACATGCCCAGTCCGCGGTTGCAGCGGCGCCTACGTTGGTATGACTACCATGCGCCTGTCGAAGAGACTCTCCTGCCACGCCCAAGAGGGGGCTATCAAGAATCACGCACGCACCAAACATCAAGAGGCCATCTCCCGGGATGTGATCATCCAAAACACGAAGATCATCGGGAAGGCCCCTGATGCCCGTCGGTTACGCCTGCTGGAGGCGCTTCTCATCCAGCAAGTGAAACCTATTCTAAATACGACGCAGGAAGAATTTCTCCTCCCTACGAGTATGAGAAGACCTGCCACCAACAATGACACCACCGAGCACGACAACTCCACGGAAGACAACGCCCCCGAACGAGATACTCCTGCAGCCAACCATAATCAAGTTGGCCGTGACGTCTCGCAGCGTAGCGAAACGCCCATCGACGTAACCGCGCCGCTAAGGAGGTCTAGGCGGCTGCAGGACTTACAGTATCGCAACCATCAACGCGTGGAAAGTGGCTTGAGACCCGGTTCAAGCCACCAATGAAAACGAAGACCTACCGCCACCAGCCAATAGTAGATCAGCATGGGGCAGACCCCCTGCTGTCGACTCCAAATATAAACGAGGACGGACACCGCTTCAAGATCAGTCCACCCTCAGCTTCCCAGCCCGAGGATGTCTGGCAGCTCCAGACGAAAGCTCGCTTGCTTCAAGAAAGAGAAAGAGAGAGAGAGAGAGACATATATATATATCGTTAATGACTTTGATAACTATGGTATCATAGTTTATCTGTAAAATTCAAATATATACACCAATTTAGACTCTGTATTTGATCATGACCTCTATAGGCGCTCTACTAGCCTGTCTAAGTAGCACGGAAAAAGCCACTATTCGGAAAATAGAGAAGAATCTCTACAAGTGTAATGCTGCTGAAGTAGCCATTACTTTTAATAAAGTATGCTTGAGAGAGGGTCTGCTTCCTAAGTACACTAATATTCGGCTACACGACCCGTCAGCAAGAAATAATGAGGACACCAGGAGCTTTAGAAAATCCCTCCTACAAAATCCCTCCTACAGCGGCAAATAGTAATCAAGACTACCGAACTGCGTGCTCTCCAGAATGAGACCAAGAGACTGCGGCAGGAGTGGGAGAGAGTGAGAAGCAGCCCTGGCACCAGTGAAGTAGGAGAGGAACCTATAGCAGCACGTCCTGGTGCCCTTCGAGAAGAAGGTAGTCATGGATTGGACAACACCGAATTCGATAATCCTGAACGTGACACACCCATTGAAGAAGACAACCCCGCAGGAGATGTACCAATGTACCCTGGGAACATCGAGAGATGCCTCGCCCGCCTTCAGGAGGACGACATGAAGCAACGGATGAGAGGGTGCCCTTCGTAAGCTCATTTCCCTGAACGGCGGCAAACTCCGCGTACTGAACGAACCCAAGGATATATTAACCTTACTGACTACGACCCCACCCCCGATCAAGACGCCCTTCTGAAGAAGCTGGGTCTTAATTGCCACTTCATTTCGAGACCCAGACCTCACGACAAGAGACTCGAAATCGAGTTGCTCCTCGACTCCATCCAGCAGCTCGAAGCCCGGAGCATCGTGAGAACTACCGACGCCCTTCAACCCCTCCTACTTGCTGAAGCCCTTACGGAGAGGGGCTCGCACTCCAGCGGGATCCTCACCAAGGAGGTGAAGAAAGCGGCGAAGGAACTGAAGGAGAAAGAGAACATCACGGTGCAACGCGCGGACAAGACGGCAGCCTTCGTCTTGATTGACACTGCTGAATACCACAACAAGCTGGATGCCATTTTGTCCGACGAGAGCAAGTTCGAGCGCCTGACAAGAAACCCAACAGACGACATCAAGAGGGAGGCCAACGGGGTCATCAGTGTAGTGAATGCTGCGACTAACGCTGTCCACCTCCCGCCCATACAAGGAGACTACAGCCTGGGTTATCTATATGGTAACATAAAAACTCACAAACCAGGAAACCCCCTCCGGCCGATCATCAGCCAGACGCCCGCCCCACTTACTACGCCTTTGGCTAAAAACGTCTTAACCAAATTTTGACCCCCTACGTCCCGAGTCGGTAACAGCCTTGCAGTCGTCAGTAGAATTCCTAGAAGTCATCAAGGACGCCCCTGGCACCGGGATTATCGCCTCGCTGGACGTAGAGTCCCTGTTTACGAACGTGCCTGTCGACGAAACCATTGACATCATCCTTGAGCGTGTCTACAGGAGTCAGTCGACGGCGCCCCTCAACATACCTGAAGCCTCGCTCCGTACGCTGCTGGAGATCTGCACGAAGAAGGCCCCTTTCTCCACCCACCGCGGCCAGATGTACCGCCAAAAGGACGGCGCAGCGATGGGCTCCCCACTGGGGGTACTCTTTGCTAACTTTTACATGGGAACCGTGGAGGAACGAGTCTTCGCTAGGATGCAGCAACCCCGCAGATATGGACGATATATCGACGACATCTTTGTTCAAGTCGACGCCGAGAATGAGTCAGAAGCCCTCCATCAGGCATTTCAGCAGTGCAGCATGCTGAATTACACGGTTGAATACAGCACCGACGATCGGCTCCCCTTCCTCGACGTCCTTGTGAGTAAGACGGAAGACGGCCTCCGTACTTCCGTCTACACAAAGAAAACCAACCTAGGACTTGCCTCAATGGTGACAGCGAGTGCCCCGCCAGATTCAAAAGCACGACCGTCAGGGCCTTCGTCAGGAGAGCCCTCTCCCACTGCTCGACCTGGCAGGACACTCATCAGGAACTCGACCGCGCCTCCCAAGTACTCGTAAATAACGGGTATTCAAATAAATCAATAAGCAGAGAAGTCCGTACAGCCCTGGAGAAATGGTACGGTAGTGAGAGCCCGCAACCCCGCCCCCAGGATAATATCAAGCTGTATTATAAAGCCTTCATGAGTTCTCATTACCGTGAAGAGAGGACTCAGTTAAGAAAATTATTTCTGAAAATGTATCCCCGACCGACGACACCAAAAATATTGACCTAATTATCTACTACCAAGAAATCGGAGGATGCGACCGCGACCGTTATTATGTGAAAAATAACCCCTCTCCACAGGTACGAGACCCCCTGAAGCAGACGCATGTGGTGTACCAATATACATGCCCAGTCCGCGGTTGCAGCGGCGCCTACGTTGGTATGACTACCATGCGCCTGTCGAAGAGACTCTCCTGCCACGCCCAAGAGGGGGCTATCAAGAATCACGCACGCACCAAACATCAAGAGGCCATCTCCCGGGATGTGATCATCCAAAACACGAAGATCATCGGGAAGGCCCCATGATGGCCCGTCGGTTTACGCCTGCTGGAGGCGCGTTCTTCATCCAGCAAGTGAAAACCAACCTATTCTTAAATACGACGCAGGAAGAATTTCTCCTCCTACGAGTATGAGAAGACCTGCCACCAACAATGACACCACCGAGCACGACAACTCCACGGAAGACAACGCCCCCGAACGAGATACTCCTGCAGCCAACCATAATCAAGTTGGCCGTGACGTCTCGCGTTGTAGCGAAACGCCCATCGACGTAACCTGCGCCGCTAAGGAGGTCTAGCGGCTGCAGGACTTACAGCATCGCAACCATCAACGCGTGGAAAGTGGCTTGAGACCCGGTTCAAGCCACCAATGAAAACGAAGACCTACCGCCACCAGCCAATATAGTAGATCAGCATGGGGCAGACCCCCTGCTGTCGACTCCAAATATAAACGAGGACGGACACCGCTTCAAGATCAGTCCACCCTCAGCTTCCCAGCCAGAGGATGTCTGGACAGCTCCAGACGAAAGCTCGCTGCTTCAAGAAAGAGAAAGAGAGAGAGAGAGAGAGAGAGAGAGAGAGAGACATATATATATATCGTTAATGACTTTGATAACTATGGTATCATAGTTTATCTGTAAAATTCAAATATATACACCAATTTAGACTGTATTTGATCATGACCTCTATAGGCGCTCTACTAGCCTGTCTAAGTAGCACGGAAAAAGCCGTTATTCGGAAAATAGAGAAGAATCTCTACAAGTGTAATGCTGCTGAAGTAGCCATTACTTTTAATAAAGTATGCTTGAGAGAGGGTCTGCTTCCTAAGTACAATAATAATAATAATAATAATAATATCCTTTATTTCGGTTCAAGACCATATACAATGAACATACAAAATACACAGTAACATACACAATCTAGATATATGAGTCAACATGATAGGAAAAATTAGTAATCGGCACTTATCCACAAAAACTAGCTGAGGTAGCATAAAAGATAGTAATCTAATACTGGTAATAGTAATAATGTTGGTGAGAAAAAAAATGCATTGAGAGTTATAGCAGTTAGTGCACAAATTATAGATCTTAAAGTTTCACTAGCGACCGCCTTAGGTTGGTTACCAGTAGTCTAGCTGTCCAGAGGGCTAAATACATAAATTGAATGCATATATATATATATATATATATATATATATATATATATATATATATAGCAGTCCCGTCAAAAAAACTGTCGTGGTAGCGATTTCGTAAGAAAAAAACGTTGCGGAAAAGAAAATATTAATTAAAAATCAATGGTTAGTAATAATAAAAAAAAAAAAAATAGGTTAGCACTCACCAACTCCTAGCCTAAATATTTAATAGGCATTCCCGACGTTTCCGAACTTCTTTAAGCCTATGGGGACGGAATCTGCAAGTTTTTGCAGGAGCTTCTCGTCAAGGTTGTCCCAGATACGTTTCAACTCTGTCTCTTAACTTTCAGTTGTTGTCGTGTCAACGTCCTGTAATTTTCTTTTCATAATCGCCCAAAGATTTTCAATAGGCGAAATATCTGGGGAATTACCTGGCCAGTCTTGTATAAAATCAATTCCACAGTCCTTGAACCAATTAATATTTTGTTTCGCAGTATGCGAAGGCGCTCCGTCCTGCTGAAAAATACTTGTTTTACTGAGCTCAAAAGATTCCTCCAAATTCTCGTTCAACAGTGTGTAATACGAGTCCTTATTAACAGTATTGTTACGAGGTAATATTACTAAATTACCTTTACCACCATAACCAAAACAACCCCATACCATTACATAAGAAGGGAATTTCACACACGTGGCAAGGTACTTGGGGTCCAGCGGGTCTGATGTCGACTTTCGCCACACACTTTCCCTTATTGTCCGAAACAAAAAAACTTGCTTCGTCACTCCATAGCACTTGACGCCATTTTGCCAGAGCCCAGTCTTTGTAAGAACGTGCAAAATTTAGTCGAGTCTTCTTTTGTTTAGTGGTTATCAGCGGCTTCTTACGCGCCTTCACTTTTGAATATTTCAAGTCCTTGCTCAAGCGCCGCTGTATGGTCCTAACAGAAGCTCCTGCCACTATATCTGGATTTGCAACCTTAAGTTCTCTGGCAGTAAGGGTCGGATTGACTTCAATATAATCCTGCCCAGCACTCTTAAACCCCTGTTACTAATGATACGTGGCCTCCCAGAACTTGTAGAAGCACGAGGTACTTCCTGGTCTCCATTGTCGTGGTATTTTTTCAAAATGCGCTGCACAGTTCGCTGGTTTACACCAATTTTCTCACTAATTTTGCCAGTTTTATAACCTTCACTGTGTAACTGCACAACTCGTACACGATTTTCAAATGAGGTATACCCTGTAGAACATAGTACACTAGCGTACACACACACTTTCACAAGAAAATTTCTGGAAGCGTGATCCAAAAAATCAGGCAGGTCAGATCGATGTCTACCTGTTCATAAATCACTTAAGAACACTGACCGATAACTTTTGGATACTTTTTCCCACGCTGTGAGTGAGACAAATGACTCAGTTGTGTTGCCAATTAGTCAGTTTTCTCCCAGCCGATTTTTTCCCCATAGATATGGGGGTCGCCTTATTCGCGGCAAAAAACTGTCGCGTTTGAAACGCGACAATTATTTTGACGCGCAGTGTATATATATATATAACATATACACACACACATATATATATATATATATATATATATATATATATATATATATATATATATATATATAAATATATATACAGTTACCATCCGAGTTACGACCTAGATCCGTTCCGACCAACAGGTCGTATGTCAGAATGGTCGTTAGTCGAAAATACCAGCAAAAATGGCCGACACGTGGATTATAAGTACTCGGTTAAAGTGGAAGATTATACTGTACTCGAGGACATATGATATGAATGTGTTGCATTTTTAAGTAACTTTTTCTGTTGAATAATATTATTGTGTATATACAAGCTGTTTTATTTATCATTTTTATGCCTTTTAGTTTCACTTTTATAATTTTATCATATATTTCTGTTGCAATAATATTACTGTACATATGTATATACAAGCTGTTTATTTATATTTTTATGCTTTTTAGTTTCACTTTTATCATACTTTTTCTGTTGAATAATATTACTGTTGTACTATACGTACAAGCTGTTATGTATTTTATCATTTTATGCCTTTTAGTTTCACTTTTTATCATTTTATCATAGAGATATTTTTAATATTATACTGTAGGTGCAATGTATTTAGCTTTTTTTTCAGTTGCTTAGTTGATATACTACGTAACATACATCTTAATATAATATGGTTTTAGAAATAAAATATTTATTACTGCAGTTGAATTTATTATACAAAAATACAAATGAAGATCAAAATACGAAAATAGAAAAGTTACAGTTCAAAAAATAGAACATACAGTACTGTAGTACAAAATAGAAAATACATATGCATGTACAAAAAAATAAGCAAAACAAACACTCAAAATTAATGTTCACTGGTGCTTGGTTCGACGTCATCAACACTTTCTTCATACGCACGGTCGAAAGAAAGATCAGCTGTTAAGTCAGGCGAGGCAGGGGATGGGGAAGGGGAAGGGGTGGTTACTGCGCTGGCCGATTTGTAGGGGAGGGGGTGCTTCGATGCTGGATGAGGCGGGCTTTTGTGTTCGTTTGACAAACATGCTAAGTGTCGTTTGGATCTTCTGCTTTTTCTTTTCATCGTAGATTTCTTTGTATGGCCTCATTACTTCTTGCATAGATCTCTCTATCCGGGCAAAAACCGTTCAACATTCGGATCCATTCCTTCCAATTTATGCAGCATTGTATTAAGCATTTGTATGGCTTCCGATAATCCCTTTACAGTAAAACTTTTCGTTCGGGCTCCTCCTCTTCTACAACTTCCTTTTCTTCCTCTCTTCTTTCTTCTTCAGCTTTCCTTTCTCTTCTATTGCTAACAGTTCTTCATTTGTTAATTCCTCAGGTTCTTCACTTATCAGTTTTCTTCAATTTCTTCTTCATCACATCCTAACTCAAGTCTGGGATGCTGTGCTGCCGGCGCCGTCGTAACTGTCATACCGCGCCGCACGCACTACGCTACCGCGCTGCCAAACAGTAAACGCCGCCAAATATAAAAAAATAGACCCCTGTCGGACACTGTCGTAAGTACGGGTGGACGTAACTCGCGCAGGTCGTAACTCGGATGGTAACTGTAACACATATCAAATACACACATACATACACATACACACATATATATATATATTATATATATATATATATATATATATATATATATATATATATATATATATATATATATATATATATATATATATATATATATATATATATATATATATTATATATATATATATATATATATATTATATAAAGAAACTTTAACTTGATAGTAATCACAGAAATAATGAAAAATAAAATATCAGCAATAAATATAATAATGACAAAATCTGCAGATGACATCTTGCTATTACAGAGATTAAGTCTTTTAGGGGACAAAGGGCTCATTTTCCCATCTTTCCCACAATTTAGATCTTCCTCTTGCTTCACTCCTTAGGATGCTTTGTATAAGCGAGTTGCCACTGTTTCTCACTCGGGTTACCAGGCTGGACATTGTTCGCCTTACAATGATTTTTAAATTGTCCAGGTGGTTTTTTTTTCTAAGAACATCTGTGTGGCGGAGTGGTAGCGTGGAGTGTTTGTGAGGCGTCTCAGAATGTCATTGTGCACAACAGTGATACGTCTCATGGTTTCTCGGGTATAGTTCGTCCAGAGGGAACACCCATAGATACTGTAACAGTACGAGCGGAAGAGCAGCAGTTTCACGTCTCGGTGACAGAAGGCAAACCTCCTTGCAATCATGTTGCCAGTTGCACATAGTTTACGACGCCTTTGTTCAATGTCTGCCGTATCTTTTAGGTCGTCGGTAATAATGTGACCCAAATACGGAAATTCGCGCACAAATTCCAGCCGATGGTTTCCGAGGAAAATTTGTGGTTCTGCAATCTTGGCTTAAGCGATCTCGGGAGCAGCGACATGCACTGGGTCTTGTTTCGTTGTAGATTATATCAAATTCCTCTGCATATTGGCGGCAAGTGTCGATGAATCGTTGGAGGCCATGCACTGATGGGGAAATCAGAACCATATCGTCGGCGTAACAGAGGTTGTTTATAGTTGTTTCATTGACAGTGCATCCGATTGGGAGTGAGTTCAGTTTGACATTCAAGGCATCTGTGTACGTATTAAACAGGTATGGAGAGAGAATGCCCCCTTGCCGAAGCCCGTTTAGGGAGCCGAAGGTGTACGATAATACGTTGCCCCATTTGACACAGAATTGCTGTGTGGAGAACCAGCAATGTAAAATGCCAATTAGATATAGGGGTGTGCCCCTTTTATGCAGCTTCAGGAATAGCTTCAGGTAGTTTACTCTGTCAAATGCTTTCTCACATCTACGAAACACAGGAAAACCGGAGATGCTGATGATAGGTAGTAGTTCAGCAATTCTTTCAGTATGTAGATGCAGGTGTCGGTTGAGTGGTTTGCTTTAAACCCGAACTGGTTGTCAGTGGTGTGTAGAAAGGGGAGAAGTCTCACAAGAAGAACAGACTCAAGTATCTTCAATACGATCGTTGTGATTGCAATTGGCCGGTAGTTGCCAGGGTCAGCTGCATCCTTTAGCTTGTTTTTGATTAATGGTATCAAGTGAACTAAGAGTAGGGAGTCTGGAAGAAACTGGTGAATTATGCACGCATTGAATAAGGCAGCTAGCAAAATGTAAATTATCGGATGGCAGAATTTGAAAGCCTCTGCGGGAAGACCATCACAGCCGGGCGATTTATTATTAGGTATGCTGTTTATGGCATCGCTGATGTTACCTGGCGTAATACGGTCTGCAAAATGAAATTGAATGTTGTCATTAAGGAGGTTATCTACCTCGCTTCGGGAATCCTGATCATTTATGCAATTCAGGATATTGTTGAAGTGATCACCCCACATCCTTGCGATAGCCTCGTCTCCGACTGCTTCCCCTACTCTCTGTGATAGCTTTTTAGTTTTGGGATTTAAGGACTAGATATCTTTCCAAAGACGAGGGTAATCACCAGATTCTACGTTTCTAGACATTGCATCAGCTCTTAGTTGTTTTTCATTTAACCTGCAGTGCTTAAGAGCAAGTTTGAATTGCGCTCTCGCCTGCCTCATTAGTAATGCAGTGTGTCCTTCCCTCGGGCTGCCATTAGTAATGCAGTGTGTCCTTCCCTCGGGCTGCCATTTTGCCTCCACAGTAAAAATATTTCCCGTGAGTATGTATACAGATCCTTAACCAAGTCATTCCAACCAGGTATATTACGAGAATTACCTTGACGAAATCTAAAGGCAGTCCTGCCCGAAGCAAGCATAGCGGAGATTATGTTCGAATAGAATTCATTCAGATCCCTCTTGTGGTGGTCATTTCTGCATTTTGTGTTGGTACACAGTAAGGCGTCAGCCGGTTGAATTATTGACCGCAACCTGGTTTCCGTGGTCGCCCTAAAGTATCTGGTTTTTTGTTGGATTTTAAACTCCCAGTTAACCGCTGGAGGGCGGTCAGTTAGTGAGTTCACGGTAGGGAGGGATGGGGTACTGAATGACACCTGTAATGGGATGTGATCGTAGCCCGTTGCAAGATCGTAGCGAATATTGCAGGTCATAATAGAATCATGAAGTGTGGAGATGTGATGCAGTGGTCCAGCCAGGAGGTTGTAATTGCGTCCGCGTCTATTATGTACATATGAGTAGGAGGAGGGAGGGAGGAGCATTACATCGCTAATTTGGAGAGCATGATTTTGACAGAAGAGAGTAAGTTCATTATAAAATTGTTTTGTGGGGTGAGAATTAAGGTCCCCTATTATACAAATATGATCAGCAGGAGAATCTTGAATAATACTGTGTAACTCCCCTAGGATCATGCAGTAATGATCAAAATTATTGTTATTTTCCCATGGCATATAAACATTAATTATTAGGATTTTAGAGTTCCCTACTGTCACTTGAAGCCCAAGCAATCTGTCACTCCTGTAGGTCATCACCTTTATCAAATTGTCTAACGATTTGTGCCACAGGAAAGAAAGTCCCCCTTTCGGACGACCGGCTATGATTTGATCAGTAACTTGCATCGATGAAGTCGAGAAGGTTCTGAAGTCTTCATGAATTGAATCGCAGATGGCAAGGTCATGAGGCCAGAGGAGCGTTTCTTGCAATGCAATGATGCCGTTGAAATTTTTGCAGAGCATGTTTAGGAGAGGAATGTTCCGCTTGAGGCCAAAAATATTCCAAGAGATTATGTTTAATGTATCCATGGCTACTTACGAAGATGGGAGATGAATGCGCTGATCATTTGGGTGGATGGGGGGTTATCCAGGGGGAGTGGGCAGTCACTCGCCGTGGGCGGTTGGCTGGCACTTGCGGTGGAAATGACCCTGGTTGGAGTGACAGTAAGTTCCCCTGGGGGTGGTTGGTCCCGGATTAGGTTATATCTTGAAACTAATATATTAGGACTGAAATTCTCGCCTTTAAGAACGTCGAGGGGTTGAAATAGGCAGGTAATCCTGTAAGCCACTTTATGTTTATTTCTACATGGGAGTTCGTGAGAGATAAGTGGGTCAGAGCCAGTGAGAAACTTGACTCTCCACTATGGCGTCTAGCGTCACCGATGAGCGCAGATTGTGAATTGCTACGTGACATCTCTTCTCATGTGTCGGGCGAGGTGCAACTCGAATGTTGGGCTCCGGTCTAGCGGCCAAACGAGAGGATCTTCTCTTCTTTCTACTTGTTTGTATCTGCCAGCCGCTAGACCCCTCAAGATCACTCTCATCTGCATCTACGATGGGGGGTTGGCGGGGAGAGATAGGGTGGGGAGGATCACAAGGGCTGGTAATCATCACCGGAGGCACTGGGGAGGGAGGGGAGGTTGGGGGACCAACTGTCTCCTCAGAACGGCCTACAGGTGAAGGGGGCACATCCGTGTTGCTGAGAGGCGAGGAAAAACTGGATGACGCATTCATAGGAGTTTGGTGGCTATCTGTGCGATTGTCAATCGATCCCTGCACTCCTTTGATAGCATCCCAGATCCGTGTGAGATCATTTGTTTCCACCGTTTTAAGACTGTCTAGGGAATCCTGCAGTCCTTTGATCACGTCCCAGATTCTTGATAATTTATCATTTGTCTCCTCGATTTTTTCTGAGTTTTTTCCCATTATTTCTGAGAGGGATTTTGCTGTTTGGAAGGCATTTTCTGCCGTGTGGTACACCGCGGGTAGGCTTAGGTCAGCGGGCCCCTTTGGAGGCAGATTGTAAGGGTCGTCGGCGTAGATTTCCACCGAGCAGGTCCTTAGCCACTTAGTGATATATGATATTTTTTTGTGTGAGGACAAGTTCTTTGCGGATCGCTCCTTGAGAATGCTCTCTGGTATCAGATCTTTGCATTTCGTATATGCAACGTTGATTTCCTCATCGGAGAAGGCATCACTGACAGATTGAATAGCGGACTCGACATCGGAACGGTTCGATTGGTATAGGGTAAAATACAGACAATTGTTCGCGAGTACGGAACTTGTGTGTGGGGCACAGGCACCGGTAGGTGCCTGGGTCACTTGCGCAACGGTTGGAGGTTGGTCGGATGACATTTTTGTGGTAAGGGAAGGGCCAAGCACTTAACACATACACTGCATTCTTTTACCCATTTCCCAGGACCAATAGGCCTCGAGTAGCTGTGATTTGAAAGATTTCTAAGGCACTGATTGGAGCAGAAAGAATGTTAGAATATCTGCAATTGCATAACACTCTCCGGCTTATACGCCGGGTATTACGTGGAGACACTATTAACACATTGCTTACTGTAAAAGGTATAATCACCAAGGGCGAAAACCCCTTCTTATCTGTGAAAAAACGCGAGAGAGACCTCCAACATGTCCGCCCCACACACTATTATCTCGATGACTCTGAGGTAGGGGTAGAGGAAATCCTATAAAGGGAAATTAACATTATGTGCAATATGCAAATTGGAATGGCATTGAGCTTAGGGATTGTCCTCAAAATTTTCAAAATAGGAAGAAAACAGAAACAAAACAACTAGAAGAAAATAAGCAGAAAACAGAAACTGGGCAAGAAAAAGAAAAAGTCTATATAGGAAAAGTTAGTAAAGTAGAAGTCTTGTGAAGAGGTTGATGCAATTTTAGACACAGGATGTTAATCGACAATTTGTGAGGAATTTGTATGCATTGTTGTAGGTTTGAGTCAGGAAGAGGAGAGGAGAGTGAAGGATACTAGGACAAAGTCTAATAAAGTATTTAATTTTGGTGAGTCATCATACAAGTCAAAAGAAGTAATGGAAATATCAGAGATATTGAAAAACAAATAGTTTTATTTGAAAATAAGAAATTTTTCAGGGTGATATACCGTGGTTAAAAGGTAAGAAAACCATTAGTAAAATGGGTACGACTGTAAATTTGAAAGAAAATTGTTTTATAATAGAGGTATTAGGGGAAATGAAGGTAGAGTTAAGAGAAGACAAACCGGGTCACTTAAGAATACCAATTTTGAGGAGGAAGGTAGAAGAATTATTACTGGAGGGTTGGAAGGGAAAGAATGGGGGGAAATTAAAGTTGCAATGATGAAGTTACATCTACAGTTTGGTCACAGAAGTGGAGATAAAATATGGAAGCTATCAGAAGAAGCACAGTGGAGTTATGGTTTGAGAGAGAGAGAAAAGGATGAAATATAATAGTTACTAACAGACTTGATTGCAAGTTGTGAGGAATGTGAAAGATAAAAAAAAAAAAAAACAGCTAAACTTGTACGTACTAGCAGGATTTTCATGGAGTAAAATATTTAATGATGTTGTAGCAATGGATGTGGGAGACAGAACAGAGAAAGTTCTTGGTAATGGTAGAATGGGAAGGAGGTATTGTCAGGCTTTTTGGATAAAATATAAGAAACTATAAACTATTATAAAGGCACTTTTTGATGGGTGGTTTGCTATATTTGGAGCGCCTTCTAAAATATTGTCAGATGATGGGGGAGAATTTCAAAATGAAAAAGTAGAAAGGATGACAGAAAGATGGAATATTAAAGTATTGGCCACAGCAACATAATCTCCATGGAGCAATGGATTATGTGAAAAGACAGCAGGCATAATCAAAGAAACTAAGAAAGATGATAGAGGATAAGGAAGTGGATTGGTTCATAGCGTTAAAATGGGTAGTGAGTGCTAGGAACTGCTTAATAAATAATGGAGGTTTCTCTCCTAACCAATTAGTATAAGGAAAAACCCTTCTTTGCCTAATTTAATGGGAGAAGAGAGTTCAAGTCCTACTAGCAGAGAGAAAGATATGGAAGAGAGTAAAGTAAGGGATACTGAATGCAATGCATAAGGCCAGAGAAGTGTTTATAAAGAATGAGTCTTGTAGTAAAATAAGAATGGCTTTAAATAAAAATGTCAGAGAACGTAAATTTGAATAGAGAAAGTGAAAAAATAAGAATGGCTTTAAATAAGAATGTCAGAGACCATAAATTTGAAGAGAGTAAATGAAAATGAATGGAGAGGACCTGGTCAGGTAGTGGGAGTATCAGGGAAAACGGTAGTGGTTAAACATAGGGATTCTCTAAGAGAAGTAGCTAGAATACATGTTACTAGGATTCAAAGACTCACCAGAAACAGAAAAGATACATTAAAATAGATAAATCACATACTATTGTGAAAGATAGATCCTATCCCCCAAAGGAAGGGAATGTAGATAGGCAGGAAGGGAAGGAGATAATAATGGGCAGGAGAAGGAATGCAGACACAGAAGATGCTATAGAAAGAGATATGGTAGAGGAAACAATGGAAGATGATGGGGAAAGTGAGTTAATAGAAGAGATACCCAAATTCAAAAAGGGAAATAGAGTTAGAGCTATAAACAATGATACAGGACAAGTAGAGGGATGGACTGTATTAAGTCTTGCAAGAAAAAAATCAAGCAATTCTTGGGCTGATTCGTACAGTCTACAAGACTCACAGTCAGGTGACAGGGATGGGTTAACTTAAGAAATTATAGTCATGTGGAAAAAATTGAAGATGAAGAAGAGGTGCTACTAGGATTTGAAAATAGAAGCGTAATGGAAACTAAAGAAAAAGATCTACAAACTTTGAGAGAAAACAAGGTATATGAGGAGGTCAGTGACATAGGATTAAAAATCTACAAGATGGATAGTAACTGAAAAGGTGAAAAAAGGGGATGGGAGAAAGGATATATAAAGCAAGATTGGTAGCCAGAGGTTTTGAAGAAGATATGGCTGAATGGGAAAATGATGCTCCTACATGTAATGCTGAAATTTTAAAGTTTGTTTAACAATAATAAAATTGAAAGACTGGAATTGTTATAAATACATAAGTTTCCGTGTACGATTTACAAACTGTTTGGTGAAAATGGCGCATGGCCGGCTGGGGGATGGAGGGAGGAAGGAGAGGCAGGAACCCTTTGAGGAAACCGAAATGGTTGCAGTAGGCAAAGGTTGATAACAAAATAAATTTTATTCACATTTTACAAGGATAATCAAAGGAATCTATAGTGTGTGTGTGTGTGTGAGAGAGAGAGAGAGAGAGAGAGAGAGAGAGAGAGAGAGAGAGAGAGAGAGAGAGAGAGAGCACGTAATCAGAGTGTATGATTGTTGCCTTCTTTACACTTGGATCTTAAGTGCATGAAAGGGATTAATTATGTCACATTACATCAACTTACTGTTGGCAAATGGCAGAATTTAAAATAAACATTAGGATTTTGCCAACAAATAGTAATAAGTAAAGAATGCAAGAAAAGGAGAGAGATTAAATAACATTTCACAAGGAAGTCATTTAAACAAAAAAAGGAATGCAGAAGCTGAATGTGGCACTAGTGTGTTTATTATGGAGCTGAGTTACTTTTACAGTGGTAAATTTTGTAAAAAGCAATTGTCACTAGATAGGTATTTTACAGTAACAAAAAGAAGTGATTTGCAAATCAAGTATAAGAAAGAAACGGGTGAATAATTATTCCACCCCAGAATGCACAGAGAGAAAATTGATCATATGGTTGTGATAATTAAAATTTTACAGAATTTTTTATTCATGAAAAAATGAAGAATTATTATTTGTTATTTTAAAAAATTACGATTCATTCAAAGTTCAAAAATTATTATTTTTCCCATGCTTTGACATTTATGAACTTAGTGAGAGAGGGATTTCATTTTATGGTTGAAGTAACACAGTTTAATATTAATTTCTTTTTATACATGCAACATTGTAAGGTATCTCCTCATTTGTATGGTAAATCTTGAAACATGGAACCACACACAACACATAAGTAAACAAGGCACACCGCCATCTGTTAATAATTCTTTAATATTAATTTCTTTTTATACATGCAACATTGTAAGGTATCTCCTCATTTGTATGGTAAATCTTGAAACATGGAACCACACACAACACATAAGTAAACAAGGCACACCACCATCTGTCAACAAAAATGTATCTTAAATGCTTGGCACTGGGAGAGGAAAAAACAGAAAATGGAAATCGCATCAAAGAACAAGTAAAATCAGGAAGACAGAAATGTTGCCCACAAGTCCCTTGATACCCTTTTGACCCATGGTGGCTGCTAAACAAGGGGTGTAACTACCAGGTCCCAGCCAGGAACCCTGCATCTCATCAAAGTACAATCAAACCTTGGTTTTCATAGACTTTTTTCTAAAACATTTTGTCTCCGTTATCGTACATTTCCTCAGATTTCGCACACTCGGAAACGCTCCATCCAGGCCCCAGGAATGACAGGGCCCTGTATCGAGTGCCTAAACAAAGCATCCCCATCTTTCTTGAACCATTCTGCTTTTGTGTTTGTTGTTTTTGTGCTTTTTTTTATTCAACTGGTAAATGTGCCATCATGAGGCCAAAGAAAGTTCCCTCTGTAAAAAAGGTGAGAAATACTAGAATTTAAGAAAGAACTCGTAGCAAAGTGTTGGAGGAAGTTGCTTGCTGATCCCAGTGAGAAAATGCGTACAACGAGCGCTGCTGTTAGTGAATTTAAGGCCAACAGAGGCTGATTTGACAAATTCAGAAAACAAATGGGCATACATAATGTGCCTCCTTTAGGAATTAAGGACATGTTGCAAAGTGGAATGATGTAAAAAAAAATTCTATGGAGGATTATCATCCCAACAAAAGTTGCAATCCATACCTCCAACATGATTAATGACAATGCCATGTTTGACTATAGGCAAATTTTAAAGATTTTAAAGATACACCAAAAACAAATGTCTCTGGACAATTTTGTTGTGTGACAGGGGTCCAGTAACTCAAGCTGCTCCTATTGCCAGTAAAAAAGAAGAGGGGAAGTAGCCTTAGATAGTGCCAGTAAAAACACAAAGAAGTGACCTCAGATAGGTCTTTGATACCAGAAATCCTGGAGGGAGATTCCCCTTCCAAACAATAATCTCTCCTCCTCTCTGTTTTCCATATGCTAACAAGTGTTTTCCATAAAGGTAAGAGTGGTGTTAAATATTCATTTATTCATTTCATTAGTCATTTGTATTATTTCTCATTGTTTTCTGTATGTAAAATTCTGTTTATTCCCTATAAAATGTATTTTTTGTTAATATCTTTAGGAGTGGAACACATTAATTGTATTTACATTATTTCTTATGGGAATTTATTTTTTGGTTTTCGTACATTTCGGATTTCATGGGAGGTTCCAGAATGGATCATGTACGAAAACCGAGGTTCCATTGTATGTAGCTTGTACACATTCTTATTTGGAATATATGAGGATTGAAGCGTTACTACCCCCTTCTTTCCTTCCTTTCCCATTTTTATTCCTGAGCACATCAGAGCAAATGTACATGCTGGAACTGTATGAGATTAAGGTAAGGACACTACCTGCACCTTTTCTACTTCGCAAGATGGAGCCATTTCTGAAGAGCCAGAAAGCACTGCCTGCCAACTTGAAAGTTTCTTTGGAGTTGTCTCAATTCTCCAAAATTTTTGCTTCCTACAATACTGACCTCTCATTTTGAGGAACTCAGACACAGGGTCCTTCCCCTCTATAGCCTCTTGACACCTCAGTGGTGGGAGAGTGCTTTGATCTCACATCCGTTGTTTGCAAAGCAACAGAATGCATGACTACTCCAGGTGAGTCATACTTTTAGCTGGTACTAACCCCCACCTAAGAGGTGAAGTCTTCACAAAGGAAAGGCAAAGAGTTTGCATCCCCATAGGAACAAATAACTATTTTTAAAAGTAATTTTATTTTGCTTAGGTACACAAAACAAGAGCCTTTCAAATAGGTTTTACCCACCTCATCCACCCTGCTTTGTCCTTATCACTGAAGGAAGAGTGGAATGGTTTGTATGAGGATATGGGTATTCCACCACTATTTTCATCATCATTACCAGGTTAATCACCTTGTTTACCAAGATTCTGTGGCCATTCTAGCTTGTGCTGAAGGATATTCCATATATGAAAGGCTCTGATTTGTATACCTAAGAAAAATACAAATTACAGGCACTTTTTATATTCATTTCTGTTATTTAAATCTTGTGAACATACTACAATAGAGTATAACCATTCAGCTTTACTCTGACAGCAGAATCAGTACCATAACGTGCAAAATAACCACTGAATTATGAAATGAAATTTTTGTCAGGCAAAAAAAATCTGATCTGCAAGAATCTGCACAATTCTGGGATAGATAATTTTCCTGAAGCTGAAATTTCATTTGGTATTATTACTATGTCATCTACATTTAGCAGCTCCCAAAACTATTGCCCTTCGCATTTTCCTTCATTGCTGTGATAAATAATAAATGACTTTGTGCTAGTTCTTGTTACACACCATCTACCTCGCATTCCTTTAACAACATATACAGTACCTGCCATTGTCTTTAGAGAGTGTGTTGGGAAATAGTTCATAAGAACTGGCAGTCACCAAAATTCTTTTGAAGTTGCAGTTTACGTCAATCTGTGAACTTTTAATGTGACATCTAATTCTTATACTCTCCTTTCAGGATGAAAATTTGAAGAATAGAATGCAAGATTTGAAAAACAGCAACAGTACCACAAAGAAAAGAAGATTAGAAAATGGAATTGAGGAAGGTGATGATACTGTGGGATTGTCAGATGCCAAAAGTCCAAGATTAAATCAAGGGGAAATGTGATAGTTTGTTCCACTGCATAGTTGTTTGAGATTTTGCTTCACCTTGTGTAATGCTTTTCATCATTTGTTCATCATTCATACCACTTAAGTTACACTAACGTAAATACTGTATAGTTTTATATACAAAATTATAATAATTTAAAGTAGAGATTTTTATTTTGATATACAGCTAAGGGCATCTTGTTATTAATAATTAATAATTTTTTTCTAAGTTAAAAACTCTTCAGGTAGGGCAGCAGTCAAATAATTTTTATGGATATAACAAGTGTGTGATATGATCACACATTCCTTATTCTGTATCTGTTCTTTACTTACTATTATATATTTAAATTTAATATGTATTTTTGTTGAATGTAAGATACCTTGTTTGGAATTTTCTCTGTAGTATCTTCCCATTGAAACATGATTTAAAATTAACATCACAGGTGAAATCTTGAGTGAAAAATTCATTGTTATAATAGGATCAGAAATACCAGGCAGGTTTTCAGAAATAACTGTAGACGCCCCACCTAGGTTAGGTAGAAAAGAGCTGTACAATTTTATAGGTATATATGTACTCTTGTCACACCATTTTGTTTTGCTTTGCCTTCCAAAGTATGTGGTCAGTTTTGCCATTTTTAAAACTACACAGTATTCTGAAAGCTGATGAAATTAACATTAGTATAGATCAGTTTGAATGTTGTGCGGTAATTTTTTAAAAATTGGTTGACCATGGCACTTAACACTCATTAGGATATATGCACAGGAAGTTTTACAATGCCACTCCAACTCCAACAGGCAGCAAAGGGGTTTGCCCAAGGGCTAAGAACTGAAATCTCCAAAGTAACAAACACTGGCATAGCTTACATTATAGGGTACCCTTAGTCAACTTCCTTAGTATGTAATGTAGCATAATTCTGTATAAGGTACAGTAGTACCTCGAGATACGAAATTAATCCGTTCCGAGGTGCCCTTCGTATCTTGGACCACATTTTACATGTAAAATGGCTAGTCCGTTCCAAGCCCTCCAAAAAGACCCCAGTAAATTTCATAATAAAGCTAAATTGACCTATAAACAATGAAATACTACAACAATTTGGACCATTCAATACCTAAATTCATAACAAAATGCAAAATAACCTGTAAATAAAGTGTATTAGTGTACATGGTATACAAGAAATGCTGTACGTAAAATGTGGAAGCTTACCTTTCGAGTGAGGCTATCTCCGAAAGTGGCGGCAGAGGAGGATGACAAACGATTGCACTATATGAAAAGCGGCTAGAACATCCTTAATTTCTGCCTTTTTTTTTTTTTCTTTCTTTTTTTTCCAACTTCATCACCACTTTCAACTTTCTGTTTTTTATCACTTGGTTCTCCCTTTTGGCTTACAACCTTCTGTTTTTTATCACCTGGTTCTTCCTTTTTGCTTACTCCTGCTAATGCTAAAGGCCTCTTTAAAAAATAACGATCCAAGGAAGATTGCTTCTGCCTACTTTTCACAATGTTCCTGAAACGACTCAGGCAAACGTCATCGAACTGCTCAAGCATACGACCTGTGTGAGCCTTTTCGGGGTGTCTTTTTTTCTATAAACGCGTAGTGTTCATTAACGGCTGCCCGTCTTGATAATTATCTACTAATTGTTGCACCTCATGACTGTTGGCCCTGGTGTCCATCAAAACCCTGTTCAACCAAATGCTCTCTCTGCAACTGATTTGGGTACTGAATGTTCGGCTGCTGACCTTCAACATAAACTGAAGGGCCTTGATTATACTGGTATGCATGTTGTAAATGATTGGTCAACACCCTCTGTTCAGCAGGGAGTGGAGATTCTACCAACCTTGCAAAGTTTCCAGTTATCCCATGAGAGAGACCTTGATCACTTATCCCATGTGAGAGATCCTGGTCACTTATCCCACGAGAGAGATCTTGGTCAATCATATCATATATGTCGTCACTCAAGAGGTGCTCTTCTTTTTCCATTTTCTGTGAAAAGATATGAGAAATTTTTTTTAAAAAATACACATTGACGATCCCGAAACGAATACCGCGTGCGTACTATAACAATGCTGGTACCGAGTGGCCGAGGCACGCCACCACGTACATAGATGCATGATGGGAGGGACACTGGCCAATAGGAGAGAAGGATCTCATGGCCGCGACTAGCATCAGGAACCAATGGGAGAGCAGGATGGTGGCGAGTCTACTAAGTTGGCGGCGCGCGAGTTTCAAAATTGTTATCGGTGGTTGGGGCGAATCTCGGGCTTTACAGAAACCTTTCGTATCTTGAAAACTTTTCGTATGTAGAGCTGTTAAATTTTTCGTATTGGATTTCGTATCTCGAGTTTTTCGTAAGTTGAGCCTTTCGTATCTCGAAGTACCACTGTAATTAATTGCCTATCCTAGGTGTTATTTTATAATTTAAAACACTGATTTACTTATCATTCATTTTCAGAAAGATATCACCAAAATGAATTTCTTAAAAATGTGTGTATACCTTTCACTACTTATTAAGCTTACAGGACATGTAAAATATTTAGACAATACTTTTACAGTAAAAAAAACATAAAACATTCATTTTTTAAAATTCTTTATACAAATCTGAAGGAGAGAGAGAGAGAGAGAGAGAGAACACAGCTGCTTGGGCAAGCAAAAACATAAGTATGTAGTTTATACCAACACGATGCATATGCTCATGCCTACCCTTTACCCCCACATGCAAACTGTATTTTCTTAGGTATACAAACCATAGCCTTCCATGCATGGAGTATCCAACAGCTTCTCCTCTGAACCAGCTGTAATCTGGATAACAAAAAATGTAACCCCCACACTCTATGACCCATGCCAACATTGCTCCTTAGCCAAAGACAATGCAACAATAATGTAGTGGGATGGTTGATGTGGGGAAACTCCATGTGAAAGGCTATGATTTGTGTACCAAGAAAAAAAATGCAAATTACTGTATATTTCCGCGTATAAGATGACCTTTAGATAAGAAGAGGCCAAAAATCATGGCAAATTTTCACGAATTTATCTATCTGTTGTATAGGACGACTTCTAAATTAAAAATCGAAATGTTTTTTGGGGAGAAAAGTGATTATTTGCAAAAATTAAACAGTACAACTATATTTATAATAATGATGACTTAAATAAAGGTTGTTTTGCTTGTTATATCCAATAACGATATTACTATTATCATATCGTCATATATCATTTGAATTTAATATTGTTTACGTTCTCAAAATCTCGGCTAATTTGAGTATTATTGGTATCTTCGTTGCCGTTAATTGTTAGGAGAGATATAATTAGGAGATACTTTTTATCATAAATTAATGAAGTTCAGTTGAAAATGTGCACATATTACTTTACTTTATTGTATAAGCATTGAGTAGGTGTGATTCCCGTTCCGAACATCACTGCCGCTTGGCCGTTATTCGTTTTATACACCCTCGGCTATATAACCTGCAGCTTTAATTTACTAGTACAGTATTCCATCTTGAGATCTCCACTGCATGAGAAATGAACAAAAATGTACTTTATTTTTACTTATGAAAGCTACCATTGAGAATTGGCAGGGTTTAACAATTTTAATGGCGCTCTTAATAAACGCTCGATAGTTATGGTAAATGACGTCAGCAACCAGCTGTTTCTCAATTCGGTTGTTTATGCCAATACATGTTTACAATAATCACTTCATTCAGAATTCTAAAAACCGGAATTTTGTAGTGTAGGATGGAGGAGTAGCAAGAGAGAGAGAATTGCCTCGGTCAGGTTATTACACTGATAAATATTCACTTGCAAAAGTCAAATAATAGTTTTATTGAGAATAATGATAATTGAAATAGAACATGTTTTATTGTAATATTACATGTATTACTATTGTATTACATTATAAGAAAAAAACAATGATGCGCCATTTGCATTCTAGGTTTGTTTACAGTCTCAGCTGATCGCGTTTTACCGATACATAACTGTCTTTTAGTTGCTGAATGGAACTTAATCCAGAGATACATACATTCCTTTCATAAATTATCAAAGTTGGGTTTAACAAAACCGAGCCTATATGTTTTTCATACAGGAGGTCGCGGTAAAGGGAAACCACTGTTTTGTTCACGTTTTGTCGCCATTCTTAGACAACCGCTAATAATACTATAATAATGAATGATAATTATTGTACACAATCATCGTTCATGTGCCCGAATTTTTCGAAAGTTAAAATTTTAAATTACAAACAGCTTTGCGTGCTGCCTCACTGATGTTTGCTGTGTTTATCATAAAAGCGGGGGGGGACGTGAAAATATAGTGTCATAAAATAATTTTTAAAATGCCATGAATGGTACTGAAGATGATTTGTATATCGACAACAAAGCCAAAGTCAACTCACTAGAACCAGACAAATCCCTAAGATGGTGGTACAAGTGATCAATCTTGTGATATGTATGAGAAACCTTTAATGAAAAATTAATATTATCATAAATGTTATTACTAGTGTAATTACATTACTGTTGAAATTTCTTAAAAGTTGCTGTCACCACAACCACAACTCGATGTTTACATTTTCTCAGCTGGGATCGCATAGATAAAAGTTTCTTTCATTGGTTTTGAATTATTCCTCAAATAAGCTATTTGTTATGAAGATATGCCAATAATATATATGGTAAAATGGTTTTATCACCTTTATCATCATTTTATTTCATAAAGTGAATCTTTATGTATGTTGGTGGTTAGGCTATAGCGCCGAGGCTGGCCTACAGATACGCATCTTAGAATTCAAGGTTTGATCTTTAGTATTGCTGTATAAGATGACCCCCAATTTTTAGGGGGGAATTTTTGGGTTTAAAGGTCGTCTTATATGCGGAAATATACAGTACTTAAAAAATTTGTCATTAGTTGCTTAGGGGGATATAAAAACTACACCTTAGGTAGGAGGTAGTTTCCATAACCAAGGATGAACCCACCACTCCTGTCTGCATCAAGAATAATCTTGGAATGACGATGAAAAATCAGAAAATTCCTCATGGCCAAGGATGAACCTTGGTAAGAACAAACTTTGGAGAAACTTTGCTTTCCCTAGAGAAAGTCTTGACCAGTCAACAGTTTTCCTGGAGTACTCTTAACATCAAAACTATTCGAGTACCCCTCTTACCGGAGTGACTCGTCTAAGGAGAGAGCCCCTCTTACCAGAGTGACTCGTCCTAGGAGAGAGCCCTGCAACTGGAGAAGGAGACATGCTACAGAAGGGGACTATAAGTAGTAGAGGACAACACACCAGGCTTCTACAGCCACCTCTTCCTGCCTGGTGGAGAAAGCATCAAGTGGGTGGAGGCCAGTCATACATTTATCAACCCTGAACAGCTTCATCCAGCTGACCGTTCAAAATTGAGATGGCCCAGTCGATCTTGGTGGTAGTCAGGGAGGGAGACTTCATGGTCTCGTTTAGACCTTCAAGACTTGTAGCTCCACATCCTGATACACCCCTCCTTCAGGAAATTACTGCAGTTTATCTCCAAAAAAGTTACATAGCAATTTAGGCCTCTGCTTTGGCCTCATCACAGCCCCCTCAAGTATTCACCCCAAGTTTTTCAACTGGTGTCAGAATGGTCCCACAGGAGAGGCATCCCACTACAAAGGTACCTGGACAACTGGTTCATACTAGCACCCTTGGCAGAACAAGCCGTGAGAGACAGCAACATGGTTCTGCAATTATGCAGGTACCTGGGAATTTTGATCAACCCAACAAGGTCAGATCTAGTCCTGGGCATGATAATAGAGACTGTGAGAGTGAAGGCCTAACCCTCACCAATCAAGGAAGAAATGAAAAGCCCTGATGGGCAGGATCCATACTGTCCCTGTAGTGGTGAATGAAGAAGGATAAATGCCATGCACAGGCCTACACAGGGATGATAACCAAGACAAGGAAAAACCTGGAGTAACCCAGAACAGCGTCTTCAAGGAGTACAGTTAAGCTGACCACTCCCACAAATGCTGGTATACTCGGACGCATCTTGAATGGGTAGCGGGGCCCATGTGAACAGCACATACATTTCAGTTGCACACATTCAGTTTCTTTAGGGGGAAAGACTTGGTGAAGTAACTGTACAGCACTATGGCTTGAAAATGACTATAGATACAGTATTAACTTTCAAAAGTTTACAAATCAAATAAAAAAAAGATTAGATCTATCTAATACATACATGAACATATTAACAAGAAATACATGGATAATAATTTCAGAGGTAAGATTGAAAGACAGATAGTTTTTTCAAAAATGTTATTACAAGGCTGTTAATTTCATCAACCTGTAGTACAAAAACTAAGTAAGGATAAGAGTTTTAACTGATACTTAATGATTCGTTAAACCCATCAGCAGTACTTTCTTAATACACAAATTCTTTGCACAGCGTACGAACTAATAAATTACTGCTTCTCAATGGCTCAGTCATTTGCTGAAAAAGTAGTTTTCAAAGGAGCAATGTTTTGTCTAAAATCCTTTTTGTCATGATTTCGAAGTGCTTCATAAGCATGCTGGAGCTGAATGGCAGCATCAGGATGAGCCGTTGAAGGTAAAAGGGTGCATTCACGCTCTAGTACATTGGCTAAACCTTCTAGTAATTCACCAAAACCATATGCAAGTGCTGCTCTACGAACTCTGTTCAATTCCTGTGATAACAAAGAAGAAATGTTCAACAGTAATAACTTTGAAATGACATTTACTATTACTATGAGATTACACTGCATAATTAAATTAACTGATGTCTTGCATACTACTATTCATAAAGTGAAAAACTGAGCAGGAGGAAGTGAAGCACTGTTAACTGAATGAAAACTAAACAGGTTTTACCATACAGTACACAGTATTGTTTCCAGAACCATGATGATGCATGGTTTCAAATTCTAGTTTAGTTGGATATTTACTTTACCCTCTTTAGAATTGGCCATAACTTAGGTTAGTCTACATTAGCTGCACTTAGTTTACTGCAGATTTTCTCAAGTCTTCCCAATTAATATTTATTCACTGTTACTTTGGTCTGCATGTAACTGTCCTTTATTCAGTTTTTCGTCATTGTGGAAAAGTATGTGTGCTATTAAGATTCATTTAGTACAGAAATTGATAGATACAAAAATTCATTAACATGCAAAATCCAGTGGGAAGGCAGGGGTTTTCAGTTATTTCTCGTAGGCCATCTAGACTACATTTCTCTCTGGCTCATGTAACTTGGCTACACAGATCAATGATCTCCTTACTTCATTATGTTCTTACCCAATACAGCCATAAAAAGTTTGCCCAGTAGAGGAGGTATCATCACCTCAGGGATGTGGAATCTCTTCACCAACATTCCTGTAAATGAAACCATCAATATGATGGTAGACTGTATGTACGGAAACTCCATAGCAACTGAATACCCCAGATACAGCACTTTCTCTTCTGGCTATCTGTGCCAAGAAAGCCCCCATTTTACTGGGGCCAAATATAAATCCAGAAAGATGGTGTACCCACTTAACACTGTTCTTGCTGACATGCAACCCACAAAAAACTGATCACAACAGATACTCAAACAAGGATATTGAAAGAGGTTAAATGTTGAACCAGTGGTACAGCAGCATGCAACACCAACACACAGGGAGAATGCCATCAACCACTATCATATAAAAGGAATAATATATAATACTAATTATTATTATTGATTATTCAGAAGATAAACCCTATTCAAATGGGAGCGCCTCAGCGGTGTGGTTGGTATGGTATTAGCGTTCCACCTCGGTGGTCGCGGGTTCGATTCTCTGCCATTCCATTGAGGAGTGAGAGATGTGTATTTCTGGTGATAGAAGTTCACTCTCGACGTGGTTTGGAAGTCACGTAAAGCTGTTGGTCCCGTTGCTGAATAACCACAGGTTCCATGCAACGTAAAAACACCATACAAACAAAAACCTATTCCAGTGGAACAAGCAAACAGCCAGGGCCATTGACTTGAAATTCAAGCTTCCAAAGAATATGGTGTTCAATCAAAAGAGGTAATAGAAAGTAATGGGAAACACAGAAAGAGATCAGTTATAAGAAAAACAGATAGAGCAACAAATTAAATTAAGGTAATGGGAAATACAGAAAGATAAGATCAGTTATAAGAAAAACATAAATCAACAAACTGATAAATAAATGTGTAACATTAAAATGCACATTTAATTGTATTAGGGTAGTCGTGCATTGCATCTTTGCTTGAACTAATGCAGTTCCACTTGCACAATATCCTCTTGGGATGCTGTTCCACAGTCCAATGGTGTGAGGCATAAAGGACCTCTGGAACTGAGAAGTTCAACAGCGAGGAACATTTACTGCATATTGGTGCTGCTGTTCAGCAAACCTGGTTGCTATCAGCAAGATAAGGAGATCAAGGATTAACTGTGAATGTGAAAGATCTCTCACATTACAATGAAAAATTGACAAATAAGAGACCAACCATCACTGGTCCAAGTCATAACTGCTAATATTGTAAAACAGAAACATACCACCATCTATCTAAAAGAGAAATCTCTGGCAGAAACAGACACCCACACTTGAGAACAGCGTTCTAGTAAAGGAAGCACAAATGACCTAAAACAGGTTGCACTTTTTTTTGTCATATATAAATATATGAGACATTACAAAAAATACCTAACTTTTCTGTGGCATTGACTGCAATTTTCATTAGATGCTTCTCAAAAGTAAGAGGTCAAAAATCACACCTACATCAATAGTGTTTTCATTTTACTGGAGCTCAGACTCATACCTCACCAACTACACCATTCACTGATCCGGTCTAAGTCCCGATTGAGGCAGAGGGCAGCTTCATTTCTCATAAGTGCAGATTTTACTACACCCACAAGTGTTGCATCATCAGCATATAGAACAATCTTGTTTTCCAGGCCAACAACCATATTGCTTGTATAGAATAAAAATAACAGTGGACCAAGAACACTAACCAGTGGAACTCCAGACGCAATAGGTCTTAGTTCATTAAAGACCTCATCAACAGCAACTTGCTAATGCTTACCTGTAAGGAAATCTTGAAGTAATCATAAAACTTAGCCACCCACTCAAAGATTCTGAATTTTAAAAATATGTGCCTTGTGATTTTTTAAATTGAAAGCAGCATTAAAATCTATTTGGATTACTCTTCAAAGGCATGTCAAGCCAAAAGACCATCGCAGGTGCCTAACTGCTTTCTATATGAATGCTGACTATCAACTAACAATCCTTTAGATTTCACATATAGTGGCTTGAAAATAAGTTTTTCAACAATTTTGGAGAGCACAGCCAGAACAGAAATTGGCCTGTTTGGAACAGGCACTGCATTACTAAGCTTGCGAGTGCCTCTGGCGTGATCAGTATGGCTTGGCCTGCCACCTCGGTGGCCGAGAGTTTGATTCTCAGGCATTCCACTGAGGTGTGAGAGATGTGTATTTCTGGTGATAGAAGTTCTCTCTCGACATGATTCGGAAGTCATGTAAAGCTGTTGGTCCCATTGCTGAATAACCACTTGTTCCATGCAACGTAAAAACACCATAAAAACAAACAAACTAAGCTTCCAATCATCCGCAAAGATACTATGTTGTGGCAGGATCACACGCAAAGCAACAAAGCAAGCAAACTCCCCACAGTTACTTAAATTGTACCAGCTGACAAATGTTCCCACAGCCACACTTTCCCCTTTACATTATTTTCACACGCAGGACAATTGGCTTACCAACATACAAAACACAAACACATGTACTCACCTCAGACTCCTGATACTCAGGGCAAGGCTGTGCTGTCCACTGGATATAGCTAGGCTAGTCGAGACACAACCACCGCCAAGAATCTCACTACCCAAAACTGTACAGCAACTCAAAAAACAACACCCCAATCACCATCCAAACAAGCACTAACAGCTCGAAAACAACACGACAAATCATACACCAACTCCCACCTAGCACAACAAATTGCCAACACCAACACTAACAGTATATCATACTTATCACTCATTCCCTCGATCACATAAAAGTCACTTTCATCCATCAGTACCCCTTCGATTTCTACATTTTCATGCAACAAACCCACCACAGGCATACCTAATGGAATCAACTGAGCAGAAGGGATATGAATCAAAAGGAAAAATTACTGTGGCGTGACCACATGCAAAGCAGCAAAGCAAGCAAACTCCCAACAGTTACTTTAATCGTACCGGCTGACAAATTTTCCTACTATGTCAACATAAAAATCTATAGAATCTACTGATTGTGGGAGACAAACACACTATAAACTTTTCTAAAAAAAAATACAAAGGAAGAGACCATCAGGGTATTTCTTCACCAGCCCAGCTATCAAGATTATTAGGAATTTTATTAACATCCCTAGAACAAGATAAGCTCTTAGAGGATGAGAAAGAATTGCAAAATATAATTTCCAACGATGTCTCCCTGACTGGCATAATTTGTTACTAAAATGAAAGACAAAAAGATTTAAATCATGAAAAATAATGCTGTTCCTCTACAGGACCTAATCAAAAGGAACATCATCATCTACCAATATAAATTCCATGTCCATGTATGCCCCAGTTCTTATTTTGGGATGACAATGATCCTCTTTACCAGAGGATCTGCATGTGTAAGAGAGGGCTATCAATAACCACATGAGAAACATGATGGCTACCAATAATAGAAGTCTAATATTGTGAAGGAGAAACCTGCCTATCACACAGCACAAGAAACATTTCATCTTCCACCCTATACACTGTTCTGACAGCACTTCGCATGATCCACCACTCCCACAAAATCAGCTATACAACCAAGAAGCCCTTATTGTGAGCAAAGAAAATGATAGAATACCAGACTTGAGTCATAGAACACCAGACAAGCCACATAACACTACCTCTTCGAATTGCTAAGAAATCACCTGTAAATCCTATGGACCAAACACAACGCACCACCCATGTTTCAGAACGCTACCCTTTGGTATTAAAGAAGCAGGACCTGACTCCCTTAATCAGTCTTTGCAGCAACCCTTGACATAACCATACTATGCAGAGCTTGAAAGCTGTGTAGTCGAGACATCCTACAGGAAATACTATGATCGATTTACCTGATGACCCAAGCCTTCCCACTGGTTCTAACCCTTTCATGAGTTTTTTCATGTAATGATTTCTTTAATAGTGGAATCCTGTTGGTACATGGATTCTTTCCCAATGATGAAGAAATGAATAGTGGACAGTTTCTTGCAGAGTGAAGTAACAGCACGAAAATATTAATTAGGAAAACTGAAAAAATCTACTATAAACTCAACACAGCTATAAAAACCAATAGCAGTACCATTTCCATTAACTTTTCTTCGGTTAAAATCAGTGTTATGTCCCTTCAAGCCATAGCTTTATTTGACTGATATATAACCACAATAACTTTTAAATCTTACCTTGTAAAAGCTTTGCGTTTTGTCAGGAAGTTTGCGTGCATGACGCAGAATCTTCTGAATGTCTGACTGCAAGCCACCCTGCCGAACCCAAACCACACAGTTAAGACCATAACTCTTTTTCTCTGGGACCTGTCAAGTTAAGAGTGAAACTGACTGAATACTTTTTAGAATAACAATATCCTAGCTAATACAAGTTTTTGATAAGGCTGGACAGCAACAGCCAAATAAACATTCAAAAGTATTTGTACTTCCTGGTTTTGCAGGAAGTTATTCATTGAAAATGAAGCAAGTCCTTTAGTACTGCAGATAAGTAGTTACTTTCAAGCTTAATAGTAGTTAAAATAATATTAGGATTAGTAATGTTTACACCATGAACTTTTTGAACAATCTTCCATTCTCCTACCTTTTTGCATGAATGTAATTTTAGGCAGTGAAATTTACCAAGATGAAGGTTTACTCTTATTTTTAATTATGTCATGCTTAAGTAGGCTTCAACTAACATACTCATGAAATAGCAATAACTGGGCAAAAAAAATTAGTGTTCCTGTAGTCTTTTGAGTATTCAGGTTTCTCACAAACAAAAATAAGTAATTTTATTAAATGCTAATTTTTTCTTAACATTTATGAATAAGAGCAGTACCAAGAAACTTCACACTGTAACAGTTACATATGCATGTATTTGCCCAACAGTAGACCAGGAAAAAAATGGCTAGTTAACTTGAGCATCATGGTACATATTCCAAGATATTCCCAATTTTACTGAAGCAGTTTGTGACCTCCAAAATAGTTCTGGGAAAGGATTATC
The DNA here is from genome assembly GCF_015104395.2 of Macrobrachium nipponense. NCBI lineage: Eukaryota > Metazoa > Arthropoda > Malacostraca > Decapoda > Palaemonidae > Macrobrachium > Macrobrachium nipponense. The sequence goes on from NC_087211.1 coordinate 39,108,887, forward strand.
AAAGCTTAACAATGGTATCAAAAACACTTTTGAGCTAATATGGAGAAATTCACAGGAATTTAAGATACATAGAATGTCCAAGCTCCATCTGACTTAACTGCAGCAAAAGTTGATAATCTTGTTGGGCCCTCTTGTAATAGTAATGGAAACAAAGTTTGTGCGACATGGAAGAACTTGAGTTTTGGATACTATGAAACTATCTTCTGCAGAGTGCTAGCTCTCTGTGAAATCTAATTTCATTTTTAACATCATATCTTTTAGGTGGCAACTGAGACAAAAATGCATTATGAAAAAATTAACATGGAACAGGTACTGCCAGTGGCAGTGTTTATTTCAAGATTGAATGAACTGTTCTGAACATTAGGCTCACCCATCCTACCAATAATTATGATTGTTCCAAAAGGATACCAACAGGTATATATAACTTCTTCAAATTTAAATGATATTGTTATGATACAATAAAGTTTGTTCATACTTACCTGGCAGATATATATATAGCTGTATTTTCTGAAATCCGACAGAATTTTAAAAACTTTCGACACACGCAGTGGTCGGCCAGGTGGTTAGTACCCATTCCCGCCGCTGGGAGGCGGGTATCAGGAACCATTCCCATTTTCTATTCATAATTTTTATTTCCACTGTCCCCTGAGGGGAGGTGGGTGGGTACTTGATTATATATATCTGCCAGGTAAGTATGAATAAACTTTATTGTATCATAACAATATCATTTTGTTCATGAAACTTACCTGTCAGATATATATATAGCTGAATCCCACCGTTGGAGGTGGGAAGGGACAGAATAGAAGGATTTTGGGAAACAAATGCATGCAGATGATTTACGTAAGTCTGCTTGTGCTACTAGAGTTGCCAGCGAGGTAGAGACCTATATAGCTGGTGCACTCCAGATGATCTGTCAACAGGGGCGAGACCACGACGTGACTAGACCATATTGACCATACCATGAGGGCTAAGAAGTAAATAAATATATATATATATATCATACCACCTGACCAACCTAGCCAAGTTAAGGTGTTTTAACTAAGGCTTAAGAGTTAAGAAGTCACCGTTGTCGGCGACTCAACAACTAAATTAAGATCTCTTCCTAACCATTTTCTACAGGATAGGATGAGTGGTACTTCTTGCCCCCAAGATTGTGTCTGCAGACACGTATGGCCCTAGTGAGCAGCAGATCTCATATGCCATCTTCACATCTCGCAGGGAGTGTGAAGTGAACACAGAGTTGCTTCGCTAAAACATGGTACTCAGGATGTTGCTGAGTGCCATGCTCTGTTGAAATGCTTTCCGAGGCCGCGCCCTCCCTCACCTCGTGAGCATTCAGATAAAAAGATTTCAAATCTTTGTGCAAACACAATGAAGGAGCATTTTTGAAAGAACTCCTTAACACTAAAGCCAGGGTGTTCTTTGATATGGGCAAGTCTGGTCTTTTTCGGAACACTGCAGATTGCCCGAATGACTTCGACTTTCTTGAGTTTTATGTAGATAAAACTTGAGAGACCCGACAGGGCACAGGACTCTCTCTGGCTCCTGCCCACTAACTTGTGCCATCCTTGCTTCCAAGCTCCTGGCCCAAGGACAAAACGGGTTTCCATTCTTAGGCCACAACGGAAGGCTTGGAGAGCACACCGCCTTGTGTTCTCTAAAGCCAAAACTTGTGACGATGGCTTAAAATCTCACTAACCCTCTTTGTCGTATCTAGGGTGGTTAGAAGAAGGCCTTCCTGATCACATGCAAGAAGTTAACAGGTAGAAGGGATTCGAATGCTTTGACATCAAGAACTTCAGACTACGTCTAAGTTCCATATTGAAAGCTTCGATCTGGACATGCACAGTCAGTCCGTCTGTACTAAAGTCAGGTGACCGACCAGTTGACCAGTCAGACGAATCAAGGACAGCAAGGATGTACCCTGAAGACCATAAGGCACTATTCTTCGCTGAAGGATGAGTGTCTGGACTGCCTGGGTGATTCAATCTAAGCAAACCTTGAGGGGTGTATCAACGCAACCCAACGTTGTCAGCGAATCAACTCCTGAGCAACTCCTGACTCGAGCTTCTGGTGCCAGGAGAAAGGAGCGGGGAGCAAAAAGGCGATTCAGTCCCGAAGGAAGAATGCCTGACAGTCCAACCTGGTCTCATGTTACACGATCATCGGGGGTGTATAAACGCAACCGACTTCGTCAACAAGAAACTCAGGGCTACTATATGTCGCCTGATCTCGCACGAGTGTCTTGACTCCGAGAAAACAGGTGAGACAAAAAGTAGATGGTGAGCGAGTTTCGAGATTCCACAGAACTCAAAGATCGTGAAGGGCTTTGTTGTTTGACAGAAGCAAATCTCTGAGCCCAAAGGCCGTCAACAACATATTTGCGTATTCTTTAATAGTTGTGACTGCCAGCTTATCCCATTCTTCAGACGGAAAGGGAAGACGGTAATCTTATTCCTGTCAACATCTCGATAGTCTGAACGTAGTCAGACTCAGAGCGGAGAGGTTATAGGTACCTTTCGAGTTAGAGTAGACCGACTCTTTCGGAAAAGGTCCTTGAAAAGTGAACTAGGAAGGACGTGACCTCTGTGAATCCAGGATCCTGAAGGCCAACATGGGGCGATCAGCGTCATTGTCGCTCCCTGTGACGTCATAAATCTTCTTATTACTTTTCTAAGCGATGAAAAAGGGGGAAAAGAGACTAAACATCCATCCCCGTTCAATATCATAGGATGGCGTTTAATGGTACCGATCCCGGATCGAGAATAAGGGAGCAGAGAAGAAGAAGCCTCTTCGTCCTCAACATATCGAAGAGAAGAATGAAAGGGCGTCCCTAGTCTCCACAACTCTCCACATACTTCTAAAGAAAGATTCCACTCGGAAGTCAGTAGTTGCTGCCGTCGATCGAGACGATTCGTACGGACTTTTGCAATCCTGTAACGAACCTCTAGAGGATCGTTACATTCTACGCCTGTTGTTATAATAGGATCTTTCTCGTAAACTCGAACAGGGACCGAGAGAAGATACTTCTTAAGATATGAGAGAGCTGTGGAATATCAGAGTTGATCTGGACCACTGGTTCCAAAAACTCGTTTCGAGGACTGGAGGGATGACTGAATTGCTTCTACTTCTTTCAGATTAAGATCCAGGCACATCTGAAAACCCTATCCAGATGTCCCGGCACCTTCCTTTCTATCACCTCAGTTTGATAGACGCACTGAGAGATGTTCGAATCATTCCTAGATCTTGAATAATATTTCAGTTCCCGGCCCCGGTAGGAAAAAACTGTGGAGGTCTGAATTGCAGTCTATTCAGGGAAACAAACTTCTTCAGGAAGGAAATGGTCCCCAGCAAGCTCATCCATTCCCTCCCCGAGTATGCTTACTTCCCTAATAAGGCTGCGCTTTGCCTAAGCAGGAGAGCATATAAAAGTGCAATGTTGTGGTAGACTCGGAGTTCTATACCGTGCGGTAACGAGCACCGAAAGGATTAAGAGATATCTCTGTTGAACATAGTAAGGCAAAACGAATGCAATGTTTATTCATTCACGTAAGAAATCCCCTCAATCTTAGGCTAAAGTCCGTGATTGTAGGACAGAGATACAGTTAGTCAGTCAATCCCGCAGGAGAGACGTAACCGCCAGCACAGAGATACAGTTAGTCACTCAATCCCACAGGAGAGAGAGACGTAAGCTACCGCGCATGACAGCGCACGAGCTGGTACTGGCTTGGTTGGACTGGAGGACAGACACGGCAGCAGCCAGCAGCTTACGAACGTCGTCTCTTAACTTTATGTCTGGGTTGCCAGCTACCCTATTCTACGAAGAAATAGGTCCGTTATGTTTTGAGCAGAAAGAGACTCTCAAGCTGGTATATTTAAGCGAAACAGAAAACGCTAAATATATAGATGCGTTTGTGTCGTCAGAACACTACCATACAACGGTAAAAGATAAATCGGAAACTCCTGGAAGGCTGCAGGGAGTAACGATTAAATGTCCTTAAAATAATAGACAATAGACCTCTCGGTTGCCATCCGAAGAGGTAACTACAGCAAGCGTATATGACTTGAACCACCCAGTAGTAAAATAACGCAAGGCAAAATATGATATTATATTACAATAAAGTTTGTTCATACTTACCTGGCAGACATATATATAGCTGAATTTGGAAATACAGCTACATACATATCTGACAGGCAAGTTTCATGAACAAAACTTAGAGAATCGAAGCAGACAGCTCAAGCTTCTTATGTTACTGGACATAAGCGGTCATTGACGTAGTCTACAAGTCTATTTCTTGTACGAGTCTGCGAATGACGAATGAGAGCTCTTCCGAATCTTGTCAATAAGAGCTTATCCGCTTACGCAATATAAAGTTAATGAGATGTTTGTCAATGAGAACTAACCCATTTACGGGACAAAGAGATATTTTGTCAATGAGGGGATATCCACTTACTTGACAAAACGATAGTATATTGTCAATGGGGGAAAATCACTGAATTGACAAAACGTAATCCAGGAAGTCGAGCATATTATTTTTCCGATTCCCGTATCAATCGAGGAAGGGGCAAGAATCCTGATAAGAGACTGGGCTTTCAGCAGGTAGGACCCCGATGTTCAACTTCGGCAGCGTAGTCCCGAACTTAGGAACTAACAAAATCTATCATCTGAAAAGCCCTTTCAGATGGACTAAAAAGCTTGCAACTTAAATTTATTGGCAGTATGGCAAAGGAAGTCCTGTCTTGCGCTTTCCTGAAGAGCGTCCTCTTGATGAGTGCTTTTGCAAGAATCCTACCGAAAGTAGTCGAGCGTCATGACGTGTAGGACGTCGAGCTTTTACATAACCCGTAACTGCCTTATCACAAAGTCTTGACTGCGGTAGAGCAAAGGAGATCTTCCCTTAACTCCATTCACCTATGCGAAAAGCAATATTAATTGACAGAGACCTCTTGAATTCACGAAACCCGATGTTTTACTGGGTTTCGAAGAAGAAGTTGTCTGTTCACTTTGAGCTTCCTCCGAAGCACTGCCTACTTCACATTCTTTGCAGGTGAGGTAGATGGTATCACCGAAGATAGAGGTAAAAATTCTTTAGGCCCAAATCTGAAACAAGAGCTTGAAGAGTTCAACAGAAACGTTCAGCCAGGCAACACACCTGGCGTGCGCTGGTGCACGCTCGGCGTCCACTGGTGCGCGCTCGGCATCCACTGGAGCGCGCTCGGCGTCCACTGGCGCGCGCTCGGCATCCACTGGCGCGCGCTCGGCGTCCACTGGCGCGCACTTGGCGTGCACCCGCGCGCGCCTGGAGTCCATCCGAGCGTCCCGTCCAAGTCGAGAGGGAACGCCTTCTTATTGTGACAGTAAAAAAGCTCTCAAAAGCTTCCTGCTACTATGACTTCTTTTACGTATTTCTCGGTGGAAAGACGGACACGAGTTCAGGCGACGTTCGCCTTCTTACTTCTCACTGAAACGCATAACGAGAGAGAGAGAGAGAGGACGAGAAGCGTCCTCTTCTATAAAGCTTCTATTTAGAGGGCGTGAGTCCTTCCGAAAGCTCCAACCCCTGCATGGGGAGGACGCTTCGGAGGACGACAAGCAATCCTTCAGGATTCGTGCACGCGCACGCACTTTGGCAGTCTGGGGATTTTCATCAGAAACTGCCGAAGGCACGCCAGATCGGTGGGGGTTCCTTGTAACCCTCCTTAGGCTTTCGACATGCTCCCTCCCCGGGTCCTGGGAGTCAAGCAGAGGTCCCGGCCTAGAGGCGAAACGAGGCCGATCTGACGCACCCTCCACTACACAAGGGGTATCACTGCACTTCTGCACTTCACTTTTACTCTCTAAAGCAAGCACTTTCGATTCTAAGTTACGAATCGAAAGAGTATCAGAGAAAGGGCAATTCCTCTACAGACACTGTTTAGGGCCCGAAGGCAACACTACAGGGTTAGGAGTAACAATTACAGAAGTAGCACTCTTCACAGCAATGAAGGAGAGCGAGCACCTCTCGTAGACATATTCATAGCCCGTAGGCCATACTACAGGGTTAGGCAAAATAAAGTCTACAGGAAGGTTAGCAGGTTCACTACCCTGACTTTTGTTACTGATTAATTGCATACATACGAATCATACGTCTTCCTTACAGAATTAGACATGTTTACTGATTAATTGCGTACATACGAATCATACGTCTTCCTTACGGAATAGACAAAGTCTCACACTCCTTACATGACAAATCTCAACAAAGAAGCAAGACCCATACCCCTCGTACATACCAAGTGCGGATCTACCGAAGCTTTCGGTAGCCCCACCCTATCTTTGCAGACAACCCCGTCTGAAACTTGCCTAACTAGATTCAGATATCTTATGCAAAAATGAATCAAATTCAAATCAATTTAAGATAGCGTATGCTAGCCACAATCCAGTAAGTAAATCAAAAAGACAATTAGGATACTTAGCGGCAATGAAGTTTCCAAAATCCTAAGACGGAGGTACTGAAAACAGGTGTTTTCAGCACCGGCGACAGAAAAATTATGAATAGAAAATGGGAATGGTTCCTGATACCCGCCTCCCAGCGGCGGAATGGGGATAACTAACCACCTGGCCGACCACTGCGTGTGTCGGAAGTTTTTAAAATTCTGTCGGATTTCAGAAAATACAGCTATATATATATCTGACAGGTAAGTTTCATGAACAAAATTGTATTTAATTAAGTTTTAACTTAACTGTACCCCCATGAACTGAATTATGAATATTTTTCTGCTTTGGGTGCCATGAAAACATCTTTTGCAGTAAGAGCACCATGACCTTGAAGTCTAGGAAAACCTTAGCTATGCAATAAAATAACAAACTCGCCTTTAGAGGGAATGGTGAAGCATTTTGAGATGTCCCATATGGATTGACAGGTAACATGGAAGCTGGTCCTAGACTTGACAACTTACCCATCCATGGAATGATATCAGTCCCTGAAGTAAAAATAAATAACAGAAATGTACACATTACAGGTCATTTTTTAATTCATTGATTTATAGCAGGGCTCTCCAAACTATGGCCCGCATGCCACATCCAGCCCGCCAAACAAATCTCTGTGTGGTGGCCTTGAAAAAATAATTATCACACGACTAGCATCGCTGAATTATTCAATGCTGAAAATCTTCCAACTCAATTTCAAATGGAAATTATTGATCTCCAGGCAGATGACAGACTGAAAGATGAGTATAGAGAAGGAAATCTCATTGAGTTTTATAAATGCGTGCAGCCAGATCAGTTTCCAAATTTGATAAAGTTTGCTTGTAGTTTTGTGTCCATTTTTGGTACAACATACTTGTGTGAACAAACATTTTCCAAAATGAAGTATGTGAAATCTAACTATCGAGCAAATTTGTCTGATGATCATTTGAAATAAATTCTTACAATTGGCTCATCTAATCTAGAACCTGTTTTCAATGAAATTTTGAAGTCAAATTGTCAGTATCATTTGTCACACTAATTTGGTTGCATAAAACTAAAGGCAGGAATCTACTTAGTTTACCCTGATTTTTTCCAACAAGATGTTTTAATTTTTCCATGTTTATACTCTAATATTTGAGGAAATTAAATTACTGGCACTGATTTTTTTTTTTTTTCTTTGGCCTGCATAAATGTGGGAAATATATAATGTGGCCCTTACATTAAAAAGTTTGGAGACCCCTGATTTATAGTTATAAAATTAGCGTTCTTAACTTACTGACACAATTTCTGGGCTCAGCCTGTGTCGCTCCGTGAAATAGGTTCCTTTAGCACTTATTTCTAAGGTAAAATATTGCTATAATACCACAGAAAAGCTAAATTGGAAATGCCAGATTATTCTGGCTCGCTCACCTTTATTATAAGGTGTCGGTATGGTTTCTGGGGCGAATGAAACCACTACCACAGGTCCTTTTCCATTTAGTCTCTTCCATCTTCAAAAACCTCAACTAGAGAGGAGCCGACCTAAGGCTCACTACCCGCTACGGCTAGCGCCTCTGACGTCATTCCTTTGATAGCACGACCACGCTCCACACGCGTTTTTCTTTGTTGTGTTGTGTTCTCGTTTTGGAACCCTTTTTTACCATCATGGAACGTCAAGCTGTTACTGCATCCAAGTTAAGTACTGCTATTAATAGTTGACACTATTTAGGGGCTGCCCTTGGCACGTTTAACCGGATTATTTAGGTTTTTATGAGTCGGCGGCCCATGCGGCGCCGGCCCCGCGCCACCATAGCGGCTCACTCCTTTGTGTTGCCTTGTTTCGTGTCCCATGCGGTCTCCTATACCGTGTGGGCTCGATTATTACCTAGCAGTATCTTTTTATGCTTACCAGTGATGCATTAATTGACGTTTTAGTTACTACACGGGGGAAGTTATCCGAGCATGTGTTCTCGCTTCATAGCCTAGTCGGCGCCCTACCGACTCAGTTTTCATGCATGCATGTTCCTTGTTGGTTAGGCTACCTTTGTTAGGCACCTCTGTATGGACCCTGGTCCTCTTCTCAGTCCTCGCCCACCCTGGCCGCCTGTCCCGCATTTATTCGTCACAACACTAGGCTAGCTGCTCGGAGTTACCAGGTCTTGACCACCCTTCCCGGTTGGTTCAGCCTAGTTCCTCCAGGACATCTCTCTTTCTCTCTGCCTCATTTTGTTTCCTTTCCCCCCGTGTGTTTTAGGTTATTGATTTATTTCCATGTCTGTGAGACGGCTCTAGTTGGCCTATATGCCTTCTTTCCGCCTGGCCTTCTTCACCACTAGTGTGTTCACACCCGGCCTTGAGAGGTCCAGGCGACCGTGTAGTAGCCACCCCGCTAACGTACTCCTCCCCCTCCCTCCATATCCCCCACCTAGGTGGGGTGATGTCTCGCTCACGCTGTTGCTGGCAGCCGATCCGAGTACCCCTTCGGGAAATGGGGGGAGGTCCCCACGGGGACTCACGGTGCGCGGGTTCTCTAACCTGCCGCTCTCACCCCAGAGTGAGGGGGGAAGCTCTGCTCGCCCTAGCCTCGGCCGGCCACCAGGCTCGGGGGAGCTCGGCTCTCCTTGGCTCTCTGGGTCTATACCCCTGTCTTTAGTCACCCCCTCCTACCAGCTCCGGCGGGCACAGGATCCCGGCATAGCCGGACCCCCTTGAGGATGGTGACTGACTGGAGGCTCCAGCCTCATAGCGGGGTTCTTATATATTGCATGTATATCCTTAACTTTAAAATATCTGCTTTAGTTTAAGTTTACAGGAGTTACTCCCTCCTTTTAGCTTAAGTTATTACGGCGGAGTTACCAAGCTCCGCCACCTTACCCGGTCTCTACCGTCTCTACACCCGGTACCTGCTCGGACTACTCCTTACTCTGGCGTATGGTAGTAGTAGCTACCCTGAGTTCAGTATTTTTCTGTTCTCCGGCGCCACCGGAAACACAGTAAGCTACTTACTACTAGCTCTACCGGACTCTTCGGCATGGTACATGGCAAAGAGAAGGCCGAAACTGGAATATAATTTCTGCAACACCGGAACACTCCGGTGTTATGGCATATCAACCACGGACATAGTCCGGAAGGTTATCAATGGTACTCATGTATCATTCTATTTACAGGCCACCCATTGTATGGAGACCGGCTGCAATGCCATCCTCCAAGATCCCTGTGGGCACGATGTCTGCCGGACCCACACCACCTGCGCGGTCCACCTCGATGGGTCAGTAGTGTGGCCCCATGAGAACTGTGTCACCTGCTATGATCTCGTGGAACGAGTCTCCTCTGAGGTAGGTGAATCTCCAGGGTATACATTATAATACAATGAGGACCAATGTAATATATGTCATTGATATGCCGTTTAAGTTAAGTTACAATGTAATACGAGTTAAGTTTAAGTTTTAACTCTAACCCTTCTCTTACAGGGAGCTCAGTCGGTCCGGGACGCTGCTCTCTCCACCCTTAAGGTATGGTGGGTGGATTCGGACGTAACATAGCCAAGGCCCAGCCCTACATCCTATCTCAAGAGATGGCTACACTTATCTTCCCAGGGGGGAAGAGCACTGGCTACGTGGACCCCGAAGTGGCAGCTCCCCTGATCGCTTCAATCCAAGAAGCTGTATCCCAGCCCCCAGAGGAGGTGTCAGCGCAGGAGGTTATAGAAGAAGTCGCGGCACTGGATCTCGACCTTGAGCCCATGACGGTGGACGGCATGGGCAACGGTAAGATTGCTAGTGAGGCAGGTTTTGTAGGTGCTCAAGGCCTCCCCTTGAGCACATCTAGAGCTTCTTCACCTTCTTCTTCTACCTCCTTCCAGGGATTCTCCGAGGGATTTCTGTCGGTCCGATCGAAATCTACTTTGGTGATCCCTAAAGTCAAGGGCAAGTGGGACTAACTCGCTGCCAAAGCCCCTACTAAGGAAGTCAGGTACCAGCCAAGTCCATAAAGCCCCGGGTCACCATCCAGGAGCGGACAAGGTTAAGCACGAGTCTCTCTCCAAAGGGTCGAAGACTAAGTCTTCTAAGGAAAGAGCTCACTCTTCCTCCGCTGACCCTGTGGCATCCACCTCCAAAGGAGTGAGATCCAAGGTACCCAAGGAGAAGGCAGAGCCCTCCTCCTTTGACCAGGAGACCTTTACTTCCAATATAATGCAACAAATGGGCAACATGGTCGGAAACTTGGTGCAAACCAAGTTTCAGGAGATACTTGCCCATATATCCACCTCTCTAGATGCTTCGGGACAGTCTACCCAAGCCATCTCGGATAGGCTAGTGACGCAGGAGAATATTGTTGCAGGTCTCCAGCAAGGCGTAGTGTCGGGGCTTCAGCAAGCCGGTCAAGCAGCCCAAGGCTCACTAATGCCGGACTCTTCCACTCTCCCTCCCTTTCACCCGAGCAACCCATGGAGAGTGGCCTCCTATGCACCTTTCGTGAACGGAATGCTTACGATGGAGGGCTGCGGGACTCGAAGGATTGACTTCGAGTTCTACCCGGAAGGGTTGCAAGCCCCTTTCATAGGCTATGTCCGCCTCACGAAATCTGCTTTAGTAAGAGAAGATAAGGTCCCAAAAGAGACAGTTATCCTCTCTTGGGACCAAGCACAAGAAGCTTGGATCCGTAACCTTGAAGAACGGCAGTGTGTAAACACTAAGGTTACGGCATTCAGAAGTCCCTTCACGATCTTCACTGTGGAAGAGGAGACTCCCATCCCGTTCCCATCTAAAGTGGCAGAACTCACTCTGCAAGCAGCAATGAGAGATGAGCCTATGCCACAGCTCCGGGAGACAGAACAGACCTTTCTCCTACTCCCCGGAACAGATGACCTCTGGGTAGATCTCCCAGCCACCTTCTCGGTTGGGAAACTAAGACCGGACTGCGCCATCTCGCTGTTTAGTGAGAGACTACCCAGGCTGTCTGATGGGCTCATCCAGACAGAATTCGATGCCAGGACGCGACTTGGGAAATCCCTCAACTCGCTAGTCATGACAGAAGCAGCGGCTCTTATCTATGCACAGGAGCCGTTGTTCAAGATCATCGCTAAGTCACTATTGTCGATGATGCAATGTGACTTGTATGATTTTGTTGTGGCTAGGAGGAATTGTAGGAAGCATGTACTGTCGGAATCCACGATCCGTCATGAACCCAACAAGCTTCTGGCCTCATCAATATGGGGCCCTGACCTCTTTCCGGCCTCGGCAGTGAACGAGGTACAACATGAGGCGGCAAGGTTTAACCAAAGTTTAAGAGTTCGGTGGGGACTGGTCTCCAAAAGGAAACCGGAGTCTTCCGCATCGAACCCCAGATCCAAGAAGAAGCCTAGGAAGTTCCAGCCCTTCCAGGCTCCTCAACAACAAACTTTGGTCCAAGTAGTTCCGGTTCCCCAACCATCAACTTCTAAGGCCCAACCACAACAGCAGTTCGTGCTGTTGACACAGCCACAACAGGCGCAGGCTTCAACCTCTTTCGCAGTCTCCCCAGCCTTCAACACGACGTTTGAAAACCAAGCATTTCAGGCCTTCAATAGGTTCGGCAGGGGTAGCAGGGCTAGAGGCACCTTTCGTCAGCGAGGCGGCAGAAGGGCTGCCAGCAAGGGCAGGGGTTCACGCGGAGGGCAAGGAGGTCGCCCCTCAGCAACCCAATGAGAATCTCCAGGTAGGAGGGAGGCTGTACCTCTTTCGTCAACATTGGAGGTTCAGCAATTGGGCCCAAAGTATTGTGTCCAAAGGTCTGGGCTGGAGTTGGATCCAAGGTCCACCCCCACCCAACACCTTTTACCAGGAACCAAAAGCAGAATTGATAGAGTATTCCCAAGATCTCCTTCAAAAAGGAGTAGTGTCAAGAGTCAAATATTTAAAATTTCAAGGTCGCTTGTTCAGCGTGCCAAAGAAAGACTCAGACAAACAAAGAATAATCTTAGACTTGTCCTGTCTAAACTTATTCATTCACTGCGACAAGTTCCGGATGCAGACCATTTCGCAGGTGCGGACCTTACTTCCCCGTGGGGCCGTCACCACCTCTATAGATCTTACAGATGTCTACTATCATGTCCCAATAGCAAGACACTTCCGCCCGTTCCTAGGCTTTAAATTAGGAAACCAAGCCTACTACTTCAAGGTACTAATGCCATTCGGGCTCAACATAGCCCCCAGGGTATTTACAAAGTTGGCGGAAACAGTGGTCCAGGAACTAAGATCTCAGGGAATCATGGTAGTAGCCTATCTGGACGATTGGCTCGTGTGGGCCACAAGCATCGAAGCTTGCCGCAAAGCAACCGCCACAGTCATCCGCTTTCTGGAATATCTAGGATTCCAGATAAACAGGACAAAGTCCCGGCTAACACCGGCGTCCCGTTTCCAGTGGCTAGGAATTCAATGGGATTTGGATTTGCATACTCTATCAATCCCGCCGTTGAAAAAGAGAGAAATAGCCAAGGCAACCAGACAATTTCTCAAGTGCAAACAGACGTCCCGGAGGAACCAAGAAAAGATCTTAGGTTCTCTCCAATTCGCTTCAGTGACGGACGTCCTGTTGAAAGCCAAACTAAAAGATATAAACCAAGTTTGGCGTTCAAAAGCGAACAAAAGATCCCGAGACAAGCTAGCTCCGATCCCGGCGATCTTACAGAGGCGTCTCCGTCCCTGGACGGAAGTCAAGAATTTGTCAAAGACAATTCCACTGCAATTCCCTCCGCCGGTCTTAGTGATCCACACAGATGCATCACTAACCGGTTGGGGTGGTTACTCACAGTACAAAAAGGTACAGGGAACATGGTCCCTCCCATTCCGCCAGCTTCATATCAATGTACTAGAAGCTATGGCAGTGTTCCTCACCCTGAAAAAACTTCATCCAGCCAAGAAATCTCACATCAAGCTGGTGCTCGACAGTGCAGTGGTAGTACACTGCATCAACAGGGAAGGTTCCAAGTCAAGCCACGTGAACCATGTCATGATAGCCATTTTTTCACTAGCAGGCAAGAACAAGTAGCACCTATCGGCCACTCACCTAGCGGGAGTAAGGAACGTAGTGGCGGACGTGCTATCACGTTCAGTCCCACTGGAGTCGGAATGGTCCCTGGACAAGGAGTCATTCAGTTGGGTCTGTCAGCTAGTACCGGGGCTTCAGGTAGATCTCTTCGCCACCGAGTCGAACCACAAACTCCCTTGTTATGTGGCCCCCAACCTGGACCCTCTGGCTTATGCCACGGACGCGTTGGCTATAGATTGGAATCAGTGGAAAAAGATTTATCTCTTTCCTCCGGTGAATCTTCTCCTGAAAGTCCTGAAAAAACTCAGGACGTTCAAAGGTTACATTGCTATGATAGCCCCCAATTGGCCCAAGAGCAATTGGTTCCCTCTTCTTCTGGAGTTGGGACTCCGCCCTCAATGGATTCCCAACCCAAGACTATCACAGCTAGTGCAAACGCGGACTGTGTTCGCTTCCTCAGGAATTCAGAAAGCCCTAACTTTATGGACTTCATGAAGTTTGCAGCACAGAGGGATGCTGATATCGATCCTCAGAACATCATGTTCTTAGAATCTGATAAACGTGAATCAACCTTGCGTCAATATGATTCAGCAGTTAAAAAACTGGCTGTATTCCTGAGGGACTCTAATGCACAAACCATGACCATGAATCTCGCAATATCCTTTTTCAGATCTTTATTTGAAAAAGGTTTGGCAGCAAGTACCATTACTACTACCAAATCGGCTCTTAAAAAGATTTTCCAATTCGGATTCAAGATAGATTTAACAGATTCATACTTTACATCTATCCCCAGAAATTGTGCCAGACTCAGACCTACTGAGAGGCCCAAGTCTGTGTCATGGTTCTTAAATGATGTACTTAAATTAGCCGCAGACACTAATAGTAGCTAGTGTGACTATCTATCCCTCCTGAGGAAAACACTGTTCCTCATAAGTTTGGCCTCAGGAGCCAGAATATCTGAACTGTCGGCTTTATCTAGAGACCCAGGTCATGTAGAGTTTCTCCCTTCAGGAGAAGTGTTACTTTCTCCAGATCGCCAATTTCTTGCAAAAAATGAGGATCCAATAGATAGGTGGACCCCCTGCAAGATTGTTCCGCTTCCACAGGACCCATCCTTATGTCCAGTCACTTCATTGAAAGCATATTTAGACAGGACTGCCCTGATATCTTCTGGCCCTCTGTTCATTAGAGAAAAAGGTGACACTATTTCCCTAAAAGGAATTGGACAACAAATTTTATATTTTATTAAACAGGCCAACCCGCAGTCCTTCCCACGGGTACATGATATTAGGGCAATAGCTACCTCATTAATTATTTCCAACATATGAAATTTGAAGATCTGAAGAAGTACACAGGCTGGAAATCTCTGACAGTATTCAAATGCCATTATCTTAAGTCCTTAGAAGCCCTTAAATTTCCAGCAGTGGCAGCGGGAAACACAGTTTCCTCTGACACTGCTGGGGTTAGTAGTAAGTAGCCCAGCTTATGTCTCTCCTTTGCCTTCTCCTTCCTACCGGCCTCACTAGCATTCTTACCGTAGCCCAGTTACGTCACAGTCGTACTGGTCCTTGGATGTAATATATTGTACATATTGATTACTTCATAACTGCCTTTCATCTTAATGTATGGTTACTGTGATGATTTAATCTTTTGTCTAGTATTAAGGTTGTAATGCCATCATGTTACCTGTTTGTAACTTAATTTAGATTATAACAACTAACCTTAATTGTTTTTTATTATCCTATTGTAGTTATTTATGTACTGCCTCTTCCCAAGCTTGGCGTTATTCTCTGGTACTATTTCACAGAGCGACACAGGCTGAGGCCAGAAAAGGGATTTTGACGAAGGAAAAATCTATTTCTGGGCAAAGGACCTGTGTCGCCCAGTGAAATCCCACCCTTACCTTTCCCCCCCTGCCTGGCCAAGCTTGGGTGCTATCTGCAGGAATGACGTCAGAGGTGCTAGCCGTAGCGGTAGTGGGTAGTGAGCCTTAGGTCGGCGCCTCTCTAGTTGAGGTTTTTGAAGAAGGAAGAGACTTAAATGTTAAAGGACCTGTGGTAGTGGTTTCACTCGCCCCAGAAACCATACCGACACCTTATAATACAGGTGAGCAAGCCAGAATAATCTGGCATTTCCAATTTAGCTTTTCTCTGGTATTATAGCAATATTTTATCTTAGAAATAAGTGCTAAAGGAACCTATTTCACTGGGCGACACAGGTCCTTTGCCCATAAATAGGTTTTTCCTTCGTCAAAATCCCTTTTATAAGAAAGTATGTATAGTACATATGGTAATTTCAAAAGAAAATCTAACATAAAGGAAAGCTCAAAATATGATGTGACAAAACTTCCTGTTCTATATATTTTTATGAGAGGTTTGACATAATCATGTAACATTCCTGAGCAATGAATACACATTCTGTAACTATACCCAAGTATAAAGTACATTTTTCATGAAAAATATCTACTATCTACAATTAGAGAACTACCTCAGACTTCAAAACTAATCCATTCCAGAAGCTGCTCAAAATATGAAACAAATATACCCATAAGAAATAAAAGGAATCAGGATAATTCATTCCAGCCAACCCAAAAAGTCCCCCTTTTCACAATTTTTTTATTAATGTGTTCAAAAGTTAAATTAAGAGTGTAAAGTAATAAAATGGTATGTTATATGATGTAAAATTTTTGGAAGAAATTGTTTTTGTGTATAATTTACAAACTGTTTGATGAAACTGGCACACAGCTGGCTGGGGGGTGGAGGAAAGAGAGATGGAAACCCTTTGAGGAAGTTAAGTATATCTTAGTTTACCAAGACCACTAAGCTGACTAACAGCTCTCCTAGGGCTGGCCCGAAGGATTAGATGTTTTTACGTGGCTAGGAACCAATTGGTTAACGGGACCTACAGGTTATTATGGGATCCAAACCACATTATATCGAGAAATGAATTTCTAATCAACAGAAATAAATTCCTCCGATTCCACGTTGGCAGAGCGGGGAATCAAACTTTGGACAACTTATAAAATCAATTTTATTCACATTTTACAAGGATAATCAAAGGAATTGATAGTGTGTGTGTGTGTGTGTGTGTGTGTGTGTGTGTGTGTGTGTGTGTAAGTGAGAGAGAGAGAGAGAGAGAGTAATCAATGTGCATGAATGTTGATGTGTTTACACTTATATCCTATATCCAAGTGCATGAAGGAGATTAATTATCCCAAAATCCACCAACTTACTATTGGGAAATGGCAGAATTTAAATTAAACATGAAGATTTTGCAAACAAATACGTAATAAGTAAAGGATGCAAGAAAGGGAAAGAGAGATTAAATAACTTTTCACAAGTAAGACCTTTAAGCAAACAATCATTGTGTAAGTCCTTTAAGCAAACAATCGAAGACATGCAGATGCTGAATGCAATGCCAGTGTGTTTATTGTGGAGCTGAGTTACTTTCACAGAGGTAAAAATCGTAAAAACAATTGTCACTAGATAGGTATTACCATAACTAAATGAAGTGACTTTGGCAAATTGAGAGTAATTGAAAAAAACAGGCAAGTAATCATCCCAGCCCAGCTGGTAAGTCAGTAGGAAGCAGACCCCATCTTCCGTCTCCTCTCTATTGTCTCTATGTCAAAAATATAAACGCTACCTCCCTCTATCTCAAGTTAGCTGTGCATTGCCGCAATGACAAATGATTTTGTTAATCAATTATGCTAATTTTATTGTGGAAAAGCTTATTCTTTCATTTAGTATTTTGTTGAACATGGTTAACAATACTGTCTCACTCGGCACACCGAACACTGGCTCAATTAACTTTTGTTTTTTGTTGTTTCCATATTGCATTTGATTGTTTTCATATTTTATTATTATGTTAAATTTATTGTGAAATTCCATTTTTTAATGTGAATCATTATTGCTTTTACATAAATACAGTAATATTTTAACTGTCTCCTCTTCTTCTCTCCTCAACATATCAAAGCTCCCTCATTCAGTCTCCAGTCTCAAGTCAGCTGTGCATGACGTCACCATGGTGATGTACGATTTTGCATATTTTTATGCTAAATTTTATATTGAAATGCTTTACGTATTCTTTTATTTATTATGTCAAATATGGTTATCATTAAACTATAGTAAATGAAAAAACATGTTACTACAGTTTTTCTTATAGGACGCAATAGGCCATCAAATACAAGTAATATAAACAAGATAATCGGTTGGTTAGAAGTATGAGAATTTGTTTGACAAACGATACAAAATTTGTTCAAAATTTCGTTTGAAACACAGAACGTTCAACAAATGGGATACCACTGTACTACATTATTAACACATGAAAGAAGAATGACTTGGCAGCCAGCACACAAATTAAACTCACCAGGTACAAATATAGAAAGCATCAAATTCGACTTTTTCTTGTTGTCTGCCCAAGAATACAAAATACCAAACCAATTTTCTCCAACCTGACAAAGGGCAACCATATTCTCCCGCTGAAAGGGAAAGAAAAAGTTTTGTGGTAATTGCCGTAAGCTATACCTGAATAATACATTCAGCCATTTCTAAATCATCTTTCTATACAAAAGACACAACAAATGGTTAAATGGGTTTGGAGTAGTACTACACTTCCTGATAAATGAGATGTCTACTAAACTCAAGATGATCTCTCTACAAAAATCTTGTCTTACCTTTAAACCTCCATGTAATAAAACACAAAATGATGGAATCTTTCCTTCATCATTACCTCCTCCTTCATCATCACTCCCAGCATCTGTCTTTGGTAACATAACCATGTCTCCTAAACAGAAAAATCATAAAAATAACAACATGAAGTATGCCTTGCAGAATAATACACCCAATAAAAATGGAAGGACAATAAGATACCAAACAAATATTTCTATCCTCACCTATTTTTTATATCAAGACTTGAATTGAAATTTTTATAATAACCTTCAACATTTTCAGTTTATCCAATCAATGAATTTTTATTGGTCAAGTTATTTGATGATAATATCACGAGCAGCAAATGAACATTAACATTTCATGGCTTGCAGTATATGTGAGGGTAACATACACAAACTCTATGATAATTTTGTCCTTACAACATAAGTATAAAAATCTTAAATGAACATAGTGCATATTGGTGATTACTTACCTTTGGCTGAAAGAGGGAGAACTAGATGCCGTGAGAATGCAGGTGGTGAGGACACATCACCTGTGTTCAGGAAGCCCAAAACATGTATAGCAGAATCTACACTTACTCGCATGACCTCAAAATCATGATGACGACAGTACGGCTGGAAGTCAACAATTTTAATTAGTACAATACTTCATTAACTCATCACAACTAGGTTCAGCCAACTTCCAGGGGACAAATACTTAAGGTCACCACAGAACATGCTATGGCAGACATAACACTCAATACAGCCATCTTATCCATGGTACAATACATAATATGTTAATAGTACAGCATTTGTAACTTGCTGTATAAATAAAACTTAACACTTAAAATGATTAAAACAGAAACATCCCATTCATACAGAAGTTGGAATATCAGGCCAAAACTCAAACTTTTAAAAAATTTTTGCTCGATATAAATCTATAACCTTAACCACAACCCATGCAGTTGACTGGGTGGGCAAACCAAGAACTGAAACAGTATATGCACGTGTAAACGTATGAAAGCTAGAAACTGTAGCGTATTACTTACAGTGTACCTTGCATAGCACACTGTATCACTAATAATTGTTCACTGCGGCATTATTTCAGGGCCAGCTGCAATCCTTGCTGCCTTATAGTTTTTAACTGTTCTCTTTGGTCTCTTCTCACATAGCTGTTCAACTTATTTAACTTTATCTTTGTCTACATCCAATTCTAATTTAAGACAAGTCTTTTGGGTAAGCTTTGGAGAACAGCAACAGGGCTCTGTGGTCAAACTGAACCACTTATTATAATAATGTAAAGATAAAATTTGTGCTACCTCCACTAATGGGGAGTCTCTTGTCTCTTCAAACAAAACCTTCAAGTTCTTGACTGTCATTGGACCTAAGAGGATGCCATATCAATCACTAACATATTTATTATTATTATATTAAGTTCTTTCTGGGACCTGGATCTGATGTAGCATCTGAAACATTAAGTGCCTGATAAGCTTTAATTATGTGATCCCAATTGGCCCTAGATTTCAGCCAGACCATTTTTCCAGTAGTGGCATTAGGAATATACTGATTAATAGATATGTCCATCTCAAGTGGCTCAATGGTCAGGTGTGCCTATACACTCACAGACCTTGGACCGGCGATAGTTGGAACATCTGTGAATATGAAGTCTAATATACTAATATATAACCAGAAATATGTGAGGGTTCCTCAATCAGCAGGACAAAATTGGAGGATACACAGAAATCATGAATGAGCCATACTAATCCTCTCCAAGAGACAGTGATATAGGCAGTCCCTGGGTTATATTGTTCCGAGGTTATGCCGTCGTCTCATACTGCAACTGAACGGTAAAAATACATACAGCTACAACATAAATTCAATTTAGAGATTTTAGGATGCACACCACATCAGAATGCAAGCAAAATATATACTGTACACTACACCCAGAGGAATAAAGGTAGGACTTTCATTACTTTATTTCTCATTTTTATACATGTTTCTTCCGATGTTCCAAGTTACGTCATTTTCCAGATCAATGTGTGGCATTGGAACAGAACCTCCAAAGTACCCCGGGGACTGCCTGTACCATATATATTGTAAATATTTGTGGTAAACAGAAAAATAAAAATATGTAAACATTGTCGAACTTACCCAAAATCTTTAAACAAGGAAATCCATGGCAACTACACTTAGTTTTTCTGATGATACATAGGTGGTGTCGTTAGGCCATTTTTATGGAATTTAGAATTGTTTTTTTGCTGAGGTTAGGTTATTATGGCCATTTAGATTTTTTTTCTCTCTGCTCCAATTATCATTGAATAAGGATGGGTTTAGGTTAAGGTAGATGAGGTTAGGTTAATATTAGGTTATGTGAGGTTAAGTTTAGGCTAGGTGAGGTTAGGTTAAGGATAAATTTAGTTTTAATGAAGGTTAAGTTATGCCACTTTCACGGAATTAGGCCTGTTTCAGTCTATCTTTGCTCATTTGGGTCGTTTTTGGTGATTGGGACTGACAAACTGGCCCAGCCTTAACCCTTGCAATATGAATTATGCCAACTGGAATTGGGTCCAAAACTCCAATTGGAGCCAATTGAACATACTGGAGATGAGCAAAAATTTCCTGGAAGGAAGCAGAGAGGGGAAAAGAAGGATGGGGTTGAGGGAAGAGAGAGATGGAAAAATGAGGAGAGACTATTTTGTTTTTTTCCTAACTCAGCGTCACATCAGTGTGCTTCCCACCACTAATGAGTACTTCCCCCCAAGCAACTTTCTGCACCTCCTTTCATTTTGACTGCTTAACAGTTATAGCCTTTTTGACCCCACAGCTAACAGCCAATCATTACCCATCCCCGCACATGCCCCACCTGCCCGAAGCCTACTCGGTACCATAATCATATCCTGGATCAGACCCTTCCCTGATTTTTAGCAATTTTTAAATGTCACCACCTTTCAACTCCTTTACACTCCTTCCCATTGGGGCTGAACTTGGACTGAAAGGGCTTTGGGAGTGTCACTATTCATCTCATCAACCTTGAAAAGTACAGATTAGACACAAATATCTGTCATTTTCTATTACTATTTTTACATGTCAACCCCTTCCCCAATTCGGGATGAACTTGGACTTAGCGGACATCAGGAGTGTCACTATTCATTTCAACAAATGCAAAAACTGTTGGATTAGAAACTAATATCTGTCATTTTCAGTTGTTTTTGCACTACTCGTCCTACCCCTTACCACCCCCTTCCAATCAGGACTGAACTTGAAGGGCATCAGTGGTGTCACTATTAATTTCAGCGACTCTAAAACTATGGATTTTTCTATGTTTTGGCATTTCCATGAAACAACTTGAAAGCGTGAAAAATTTCAATCATAGTTGCTTATGTATCCCTTTAACGCCGAAGGGGTATAATAAAAATCGTCTCCCGTATGCCGAGGGGGTCTCGGAGTGAGCGCCGAAGTGGAAAAAATATTTTTGTCAAAAAATCACTGCACGCTTACTTTTCAAGATTAAGAGATCATTTTGGCTCCTTTTTTTGTCAATGCCTGAAGTTTAGTATGCAACCATCAGAAATGAAAAAAAATATCATGATCATATATATAAATAATGCGATATATGATAGCGCAAAAACAAAATTTCATATATAATTGTATTCAAATCACGCTGTGAGCAAAATGGTTAAAGCTAATGAGTTAATTTTTTTTTCGTTGTATTGTACACTAAATTGTGATCATTTTGGTATATAACACATTGTAAAACGATCAAAGCAACACAGAGAAAATATTATCACATAATGATGCATGAATTTTTAACGTGCGGACGTAAAAAAATGTTTTTTCAAAAATTCACCATAAATCTAAATATTGTTCTAGAGAGTTCCAATTTGTTTCAAAATGAAGATAAATGATTGAATATTACTATACTGTAAGAGTTTTAACTTACAATTGCAGTTTTTGACCATTTCGGACGAGTTAAATTTGACCGAATGTCGATTTTTTGTATATATTTTTATTTATATGCAAATATTTCAAAAACGAGAAAAGCTACAACCTTCAATTAATTTTTTTTGTATTCTACATGAAATTTCACACATTTTCATATATAAAACTCTATGAAACGCCTAATATGAAACGGAGCAAATATTACGAGAATGCGACGTACGCATTTCAGAGATTTGTGGCGGAGAATCCGCGGACGGAGGGAAGGAAAGTTTTTTTTTTTTTAATTCACCATAAACCTAAATATTGTCCTAGAGACTTCCAATTTGTTTCAAAATGAAGATAAATGACTGAATATTACTAGACTATTAGAGTTTTAGCTTACAATTGCGTTTTTTGACCATTTCGGTAGAGTCAAAGTTGACCGAACGTGGTTTTATTCTATTTATCGTGATTTATATGCAAATATTTCGAAAATGAGAAAAGCTACAACCTTCAATTATTTTTAGTTTGATTCTACATGAAATTGTGCACATTTTCATATATAAAACTTTATGTAACGGCTAATTCAAAATGGTGCAAACATTACGACAATCGAACGAAAAAATTTCTGATTTTTTTCGGAAGAGTTACCACGCAGACGTAAGGAAAAATGTTATTGTCATGATACAATAAAGTTTTATGCATACTTACCTGAAAGATATATACTTAGCTATAGACTCCGTCGTCCCCGATAGAAATTCGAATTTCGCGGCACACTCTACAGGTAGGTCAGGTGATCTACCGCCCCGCCGCTGGTGGCGGGAATAGGAATCATTCCCGTTTTCTAAGACAGATTTTCTCTTCCACCTGTCTCCTGAGGGGAGGTCGGGTGAGCCATACACCGTATATATCTGCCAGGTAAGTATGCATAAAACTTTATTGTATCATGACAATAACATTTTTATGCATTCAACTTACCTGTCAGATATATACTTAGCTGATTGGCACCTTTGGCGGAGGGTAAGAGACAGCTAATTTACTGAAATAGACAGGAAACAACATATGTTGTAGGTAATAAAATTAAAAAACCTTGATTCCTACCTGTGTTAGCGAAAGACTTCATGGCTACTGCCTAGGAGCCTGTATCGCTTCAAGAGCCTCAGCGAGGTAGTGACCTCATGCTAAGAGTTCTTGATGGTCTGTTATAGGGGTCTTACCCACTTACGCTTCAGAACCTTAGGATCTTTGTCAATGGGGTCCTATCCACTAACATGACAAAACACCTTGCCTATTGGCATGATCATAGAGCACGACACTAATCCCGATCACCTGATCCTGACAGGGGTTAGTACTAAGATTGAAAGGAGTCATCCCCGAACATCCTTTCAAGCAACCCACAACTCAACAACAATATTAAAAATAATTATTAAAAACATAAAAACAAAATTAAGGATCAGCATCTGCTCCATTTCCCAGCATAGTATCCGCTGATACATAAGGTCCAAGAGAAAAACATTTATCATATGTTACTCTAACATCCTTTAAATAGTGGGATGCAAATACTGAATTGCACCTCCAATAAGTTGCTGCTAAAATGTTTCTCATGGACATATTTTTTGTAAAAGAAAGGGAAGTTGCCACAGCCCGGACTTCGTGAGCTTTTACTCTCAGCAGCTTTAAAGAGTTCTCTTGGCAATTCCTGTGAGCTTCGGTAATCACATTTCTGACAAAGAACGCCAGTGCGTTCTTTGACATAGGTCTCTTGGGGTTTCTTACCGAACACCAAAGACTTTGTCGACATCCCTGAAGCTGTGTCTTCTTTTTTAAATAGAATTTTAAGGTCCTGACTGGGCAAAGGGACCGATCCAACTCTCTACCTACCAGAGAAGAGAGTCCCTTGACTTCAAAACTTCTAGGCCAAGGTTTAGAAGGGTTTTCATTCTTTGCTAGGAATAGATCCTGGAAAGAAATGACAGCCGAGTCTTTTTTAAATCCCACCCGAGAGTCCAAAGCATGCAATTCACTGATCCTCTTAGCAGTTGCGAGAGCCAACAGGAATATGCCTTTACTAGTAAGATCTCTGAATGAGATTTTATCTAGAGGCTCGAACCTGTCCGAAATCAAGAATTTTAGGACTACGTCAAGGTTCCAACTCGGGGGAATAGAAGATCTCAATTTCTTAGTCTCGAAAGACCTGATGAGATCATGAAGATCCTTATTATTTTCAAGATTCAGCCCTCTGTTTCTAAAAACAGCTGAGAGCATGCTCTTATATCCCTTGATAGTGGATACGGCCAATTTGGACTCTTCTCTTAAGAAGAGGAGAAAATCCGCGATTTCGGTTACAGAGGTATTGGAAGAGGACAGCTTCTTCGACCTACACCATCTACGGAAAACTTCCCACTTCGATTGGTAGACCCGCAAGGTAGAGGCTCTGCGGGCTCTAGCAATTGCAGTTGCCACTTTCTTTGAAAAGCCTCTCGCTCTGACCAGTCTTTCGATAGTCGAAAGGCAGTCAGGGAGAGACTTTGGATGTTTTTGTGGAACCTCTCGAAGTGGGGTTGTCCTGTTTGGTAGAGATCTGGGGAAGTCCACCGTCCATTCCAGTACCTCTGTGAACCAGATTCGGGAAGGCCAGAAGGGAGCAATTAGAGTTAGTCTCGTTCCCTCCGTCTCGTTCCCTCCGATGCCACAAATTTTCTTAGTACTTCCCCCAGCAATTTGAATGGGGGAAAGGCGTAGGCGTCTATGCCTGACCAATCCATGAGGAAAGCATCGATCGCCGTGGCTCTGGGATCTTCTTCTAGCGAGCAGAAGTTGTCTATCTTCCTGGAGAGGAACGTGGCAAACAGGTCGATCTGGGGTCTTCCCCAGAGGGACCACATTTGTCTGCAGACTTCTGAGTGGAGCATCCACTCTGTCGGGAGTACCTGGTTCTTTCTGCTCAACCTGTCTGCCCTTAGGTTTTTTACTCCTTGAACAAACCTTGTCCGCAGAATAATGCCCCGTTCCTCTGTCCAGGTTAATAGATCTCTCGCTATTTCGTTCAGTGAGAAAGAGTGAGTGCCCCCTTGATTCCGGATGTAAGCCAGAGCTGTGGTATTGTCGGAATTGACTTGAACTACCACTCCTCTGACTTCCGCTTCGAAGTATTCCAGGGCTAGATGAATCGCCAGGAGTCCCTTCACATTGATGTGCAGTGTAGTCTGTTGTTTGGTCCAGGTACCTGCCACCTCCTTTGGACCCAGTGTTGCTCCCCAACCTGTTTCCGAGGCATCGGAAAACAACACTCGGTGAGGGTTCCGAATCAAGAGGGACACCCCTTCGTTCTTTGTTAATGGGGTTAACCACCACTTCAGGTCAGATTTTATCCCCTGTTGAATGGGAAAACAGTCTGACAAGTCTCCTGTCTTTTGACTCCACATTTGTTTGAGATAAAATTGCAGAGGTCTGAGATTTAATCTCCCTAGGGAAATGAACTGCTCTAACGAGGAAAGGGTGCCCAGCAGACTGAGCCATTCCCTCACTGAGGTCCGTTCTTTCCCTAAGAAGTTCGAGATTTTTTCTAAGCCTCGAGCAATTCTCTCTTGAGATGGAAAAGCCCGAAAACCCCGAGAATCCATCTGTATCCCCAGATAGACTATGTTCTGTCTGGGGATCAATTGTGATTTCTCGAGGTTCACAAGTAGTCCCAGAGATTTTGTCAAATCCAAAGTCTTCTCCAAGTCCTTCAAGCACTGAAGTTCCGATTTTGCTCTTATTAGCCAATCGTCCAGATAAAGGGATATATTTACCCCTTCTAGATGTAGCCATCTCGCAACATTCATCATTAGCCTCGTGAATACTTGAGGGGCCGTAGACAGGCCGAAGCATAGGGCTCTGAATTGGAATACTTTTCCCTGCATCATGAATCGGAGATATTTCTTCGATGATGGATGCAGGGGGACATGAAAGTAAGCATCTTGTAGATCTAAGGAGACCATCCAATCTCCTGGACGAAGAGCCGCAAGAACCGATTTTGATGTTTCCATAGAGAACTTTGTGTTCTCTACAAATCGGTTCAATGCGCTCACATCCAGGACAGGTCTCCACCCTCCCGAGGATTTCGGAACCAGAAAAAGACGGTTGTAGAATCCTCGGGAATGCGGATCCCGAACCACTTCGATGGCCTCCTTTTGCAACATCTGTTCTACAAGTTGCAATAATGCTTCTTTCTTGGCAGGGTCCCTGTATTGGGCTGACAGTTCCCTCGGGTTCGTTGTCAAGGGAGGCCTGTCTCGAAAGGGGATCATATATCCCTTCGTTACCACTGAAAGGGACCATATTTCTGCCTGTCTCAGAGTCCATTCTTTGGAAAATTTCCGAAGTCTGGCTCCTACCGGTGCTTGAAGGACTGGTGTTTCATTTTGCTTTCTTGATAGGTCTGAATGAAGACCTACCTCTCTTCTGTACTCCTCTCTTCTTAAAGGAGGGTCTGGCAGAGGAGCTCCCTCGAAAGGGCTGTTGAGGAGTACGATTCTCTCTCTTCACAGGAACCGAAGCCCTTGATTTCTTTGCAGATTGGGCCAAGAGATCTGGAGTGGCCTTTTCTGTCAAAGAATGAGAAATGTTCTTAACTAGTTGTGCAGGAAACAATTGGTCCGAAAGAGGAGCATAAAGAAGAGATGACCTCTGAATGGGAGTAACTGCTTTCGTCAGAAAGGAGCTAAATAAGACTCTCTTCTTCAGAATTCCAGTTCCAAACAGCGAGGCCACCTCTCCTGATCCATCTTGAACTGCTTTGTCCATGCAGGACAGTACGCTATAAAGGACTTCTGGGCTAAGAGATTCATTCTCTTGAGTCTTCTGGGCCAACACCCCAAGGGACCAGTCTAAGAAGTTAAAAACTTCTAAGACATTAAACAATCCCTTGAGGAGATGGTCCATCTCAGAAGTCCCCCATGTGATTTTTGCAGATGACAAGGCTTGTCTCCTTGACGAATCCACCAGATTCGAAAAATCTGCTTCGGCAGTGGTAGGGAGAGCTAGACCCAGTGATTCGCCCGTCTCGTACCAAATTCCCTTCTTTCCTGATAGTTTGGAAGGAGGGCAGGCAAAGACTGTCTTCCCCGCCTTCTCCTTGGATTTAAACCAATTTCCTACGAATCGGAGAGCCTTATTCATAGAAATGGTTGGCTTCATTTTAACGAAGGATGATGGCTTCGAGACCTTCGTACTTGTAAATAAAGACCTCGGAGAAGGAGGAGCAGTAGGGCTTAAAGAGTCTCCAAACTCTTGAAGTAAGAGGGCTGCCAGCGTCTTGTAATCTGACAAGCCTGGAGCCGAGTGGTCTTCCGAGTCCAAAACTTCTTCCAAATCCAACTCCATTTCCGAAGAGGATTGTTTATTTTCAATAGGAGACGGGTCTCTTGCAACATCTGCTCCACTCTCACAAGAACGACGACCGCCTGTGCGGCAACTTGCGTCCCTACGAGAGATAGGTTGATCCTGCAACACGACCTTATCCTTCTCCTGGCAAGAGCGACGGCCGCCTGTGCAGCACCTTTCTCTCCTGTCAGAGGAAGGATGTCCTCTCCTATCGCTTTCCCCGGAATCACCCATATCCTGACAAGGGCTACGGCCGCCTGTGCGGCACCTAGATTCCCTGTCAGGTAAAGGTTTATCCTTCCGAAAGCTAGACAAACCCTCCTGGCTTACTTGTCTTTTGGAAGAAGTCCGTCTCTTGGTTGTCACTTGTGGCTCATTGCGCCAGGTTGGCGCTCGTGGCTCCTTGCACCAGGCTGGCGCTTCTGGCGCATTTTGGCAGGGTGGCGCTTCTGGCGCATTGCGCCACGTTGGCGCTTCTGGCGCATCTGGCGCTTCTGGCGCTTCTGGCTCTTCTGACTCGTATGAAGCTTCTAGCGCATCTGGCGCCTCTGGCGCATTGCACCAGGTTGGCGCTTTTGGCGCATTCTTTTCTTCTTTCCTTCCCTTCGTTCTCTTTATCGGAAGGAAAGAGTCCTTTTTTCTGGGAGTCTCCTTCGTGAAAACTCCTACTAAAGCGGAAAGCTGCTCCTGTACATTTAGGAGAATTTTCGCAGCCGCATTCTCTTTCTCCTTTCCTGATTTAGGTGAGGGAGGTCTAGAAGAGGAAGGAGACTCCGATTTACGTTTAGGAATTAATTTTCTTTTCTTCCTTTCACATGGAGATCCATCGGAGAAAAGTTCAGGGCTTGAATTCAAAGTTGGAGCCTTCCAACTCCTCTTTAAGGGGTGTGACAGTTCATCAGAGCTCCAGCCCCTTACATTAGGTGAAGAATCTGACGACGAAAAACACTTTTTTAGGATGCTTTTTCGGTAGCGATCCTTGGCAGTTCGGGTCGTCACAGAATCTGCCGAGGGGACGCCTGATCGGTGGGGATTCTCCATAACCTCCGTAAGGCTTTTGACATTCCTTCTCCTCTGGGCCTGTGAGCTTGGAAGAGGTCTAGGCCTGGGAGCGAGATGGAGCCGATCAGACGCACCCTCCACTGCACTAGGGACACTTAAATCACTCTCACTGTGCTTACCTAGTAACATCAGCATATTACGTTCCATCCTTTGTAGTGCAGCTTTAAGATCTGCAATTTCCATTGCTGGATTTGCAGTCTTAGTACCAGAGGAAGAAGATACAGGTTTAGGGTTAGGTGTTATTTTAATAGACTCGTTAGAACGAGACCTACTTACGCTTCTGGAGGAAGCCTTCCTAGCCCTATCCATATCTAATTTCCTTAAATAGGAATTTAAATTCTTCCATTCTTCCTCATTCAAACCTGCACATTCATCACAGGTGTTAGATATTGAACATTCATTCATTCTACACCCCTTACAAACTGTGTGAGGATCTACCGAAGCTTTCGGTAGCCTCACCATGCATCCCTCATTTACAAACTGTCTTCTAACCGTAAAGCTAGAATCCGACATTATGAGAAATATCCAAAAACCAAGTCCAAATAACAGTCCACAAAAGAGTATGCCAAACCAAAGATCCAATACGTCACCAAAATAACCGGCTTAGAAGATCAATTGCGATGAAAAAATACGAAAATCAAATCAGGAGTAACAACAACAATGTTGCTGTCACGGCCGATAGAGAAAATCTGTCTTAGAAAACGGGAATGATTCCTATTCCCGCCACCAGCGGCAGGGCGGTAGATCACCTGACCTACCTGTAGAGTGTGCCGCGAAATTCGAATTTCTATCGGGGACGACGGAGTCTATAGCTAAGTATATATCTGACAGGTAAGTTGAATGCATAAATTTTTTTTTTTTCATAAATTCACAATAAATCAAAATATTGTGCTAGAGACTTCCAATTTGTTGCAAAATGAAGGTAAATGATTGAATATTACTAGAATATAAGAGTTTTAGCTTACAATTCCATTTTTTGACCATTTCAGTAGAGTCAAAGTTGACCAAAGGTTGAAATTTTGGCACTTACCGTTATTTATATGAAAATATTTCAAAACTGATAAAAGCTACAACCATGGGTTGTTTTTAGTTGTATTTTGCATGAAATTGCGCACATTTCCATATATAAAACTTTATGTAACGGCTAATTTAAAATGGTGCAAACATCAGGACAATCGCACAAATTTATGATTTTTTCGGAAGAGTTACCGCACGGACGTAAGGAAAAAGTTTTTCCCATAAATTCACCATAAATCGAAATATCGTGCTAGAGACTTCCAATTTGTTGCAAAATGAAGGTAAATGATTGAATATTACTATAATATAAGAGTTTTAGCTTACAATTGCGTTTTTTGACTATTTCGGTAGAGTCAAAGTTGACCGAAGGTTGAAATTTTGGCACTTATTGTTATTTATATAAAAATATTTCAAAACTGATAAAAGCTACAATCATGAGTATATTTTTGTTGTATTATACATAAAATTGCGCACGTTTTCATATATAATACTCCATGTAACAGCTAATTTAAAATGGTGCAAAAATTATGTCAAAGTGACAAAATAATTTCTGAGATGTGTCACTGATACTTTTTAGTGTGATAAGAAAGAAATTCGCGCTTGCCCGCCTGCCTAACGATTGTAAACAAAACAACGCCTTGATCCATGAGTTCCCAGCATCCCCCAAGGCACATGATTCAAAAGTTTTTGCCTGGTATGCCTATAAGTATTTTTCTGAGAATTTAAAAAAAAACTTTTTTTATCGACGTACCATACGTCCAATTGGCACCCGACAGACAATTTATGTCAACGTTTAATATGTCCAATTGGCGTTAAAGGGGTATTTCAGTTTTGGTGATAAATGTGAAATAACTGATCCATAGAGAGTGTCACTAGCATCAAGAAAAACTTACAACCACTTACAGTTTTCAGAATCATCATTACTGATAATCCTAATGTACAGAAATGCAATCTAAAACATATATGACAAAAATTTCAATGCATAAAAGTCAAAGTTGGCCAAGGCAAACAAGGGATTATTTTATAAAATACTAAACACAGTTTACTTGTTACTTCAATCTTCTGAGTCTAGGATAAAACAACCTCCATATAAGGCACAAGAAGGAAAGCATACCTCTTATTAGTAACAAGAAAAGATGAACATGTATGGTTTTAATGAGCTTAACTGGGCACACATATACTGCAACATGTAAAGATAAGTCAATGTTTAGAACAGCAAGCAATTCACAAGCACAAAAGTACACACAAGTCCCCCATTATAATTAACCATTACTTTAAAATCTAGCTTCATGAATATGATCAAAAAATTTAAGAAGGAAAAAGATGAATTAGAAACCAAATTACCTTGTAAAAAGATTCTTACCTGTGGTGGTGGCGATAAAGTAACAGGGGCAGACAGTTTACCACAATGAAGAGTCCCAGAATAAGATGAAAAGTTAGTCTTTATCAACTGTTCAAACATCTCAGACACAGACTGAGGGAGACAAAAGAAAAGGAATTAGAAACCAAAAACTATAAATTCAAAAGTATCTAGTGTCCCTTGGCATGCAAACCTAGGGTGAAAGCTTCAATTCCATTATAATATTAGAAAGTTTAGACCATACCACTTAATTAACTGAAATGGCTAAATGGAACCAACTGCAGTGATCTGGCATTTGGCACACAACAATATAGGATCATTGGGAAAGTAAGTTGAATTACCTGTAGAGAGGACATCAGTACACTGACTGACTGCAATAACTATCTAGCATCACAATTACCAAAGTCAATGACTGATGGTGTGTAGGGCAAGGAATGAATGAGGTTTGTACCAATGAAATTATATGCTATGCTGCCACCTAAAGCTCTAGGGAGGATATACAGTATCCATGTACCAAATAAAACATATTTGCAACATCTTATGAGCAAAAGCAAGCAAATATTATTTTAATCCAAGTGGATCCTCAATCTCAAAGGCAAGAGTGAAAATGCTAACAACTTGCTCATTAACAACTTCAAGTGACCTATTACAAATTATACCTTTATATTTACCTTCTCAAAATTTGGTATTGTAATAAGTTGTAGCATGTGTATAAATATAGTATTTTCATAATAAAACAAAGTTTTATTACTACTTACCCAGTAATTACATTGCTGTAGTTTCTACGTAGAAGGCAGCTTGAATTGCAAAATTTGAGATAATACTCTTCTTACATCAAGTAGGCGACTAGGCTCCACCGACTTTCTGGGAAGGAGAGGAACTTCATGAAAAGAACTCAATTTGTTTCACCCCCAAAACATGTCCATGTGAGGGGAGAAGGGTGGGCTCTACTTGCAATTACTGGGTAAGTACTAATAAAACTTCATTTTAATATGTTAAATATCATTTTTATTAGAGTAACTTACTTGGTAATTACATTGCTGTATCCCACATTGATGGGTCATGGAGATTTATGGACATAATGTTAGTAATAAAATACATTAAATATCCATTTTTCATGAAAGCATCAATAAATGCTCATTGTTCCTTACCTGGAGATAGAGCACCTGAATTCAAGTAGGTACTGCCTCTGAGAGCTCTTCTCGACCCGTAGTGGTGCAACGGTATGGCTATAAGACACCTCTACAGACACAATAACTCTCCAGCTGAGGAATATTCCATTCACTCGGAAAATTTTGAAACAAGTTAAACACCAATTCAAAATTCCAACCAGTTACAGGGATTAAAAACTAGCTCCTGCCCAAGGTTCAACTTTATGAAAACAATATCCAAATATAATACCTAGTCATCAAAAACAAAATTCCATCACCTCATTTAAAAAACAAGTAGAGACTCCTGAAATAAACCAAAGTTTCTAGGAGCTGTACTCAGGAGGACTATAGTATGTGTCCCTTACACTTCGTCCACCACTATCGTACCAGCTACTGACAAGGGTCCCAAAGTTTTACAATTGTCATAAGCAGTTTCAACGTCTTTTAAATAATGCATCGCAAACCCAGACTTACACCTCCACTAAGTTGTTTGCAGGATAGAAGCCAGAGACGAAGTTATGCTTGAAGGCTAAGGAGGTCGCCATTACTCTTACTTCATGAGCCTTCACTTTCAAGTTAGGATAAGAATCCTCTCCGATCTGTAAATATGACTCCTAAATAAGATCTCCTTAGAAGAAAGAGAGAGCATTCTTTGATAAAGGTCTGGACAGGGTTCTTCACTGAGCGCCAAAAGTTGCTCATCGGGCCCCTGATCTTGTCAGTCCTGTGGAGATAATACCTAAGGCCTCTCACAGGACAGCGCTCTCTCATCTTCTGTGCCTACCATATCTGACAAATTGCCATGGTCTTGAAGGTAATTTGTTTTTTGCAGAAACCCTAACATAAGTGAGCACACCGCATCTCCCTGTGAAAACCCACCCTTTTGTCCAAGGCATGGAGTTCGCTAATCATCTTAGCTGTCACAAGAGCCATGAGGAACAGAGTCTTCCTGGTTAAGTCTCATGGAAGTTGAGTGAAGACGTTCAAACTGTGGTCATGAAATCCACTTAAAGACTATGTCTAGACTCCAGTAAACTGTCTGTTCTGTCCTGGGTTAAGAGGAGTCGAAAGACTTCATGGGGTCTGAAATGTCCTGATTTGACATAATGTCTAGGCTTCTGTGGCAAAAGACGGAACTCAGCATCAATCTAGAGCCCCTAATTGTTGACGATGACAGACAACTAGATGATCTTAGATTCATGAGGAAATCTGGTGTATCTGAATCAGTGTCATTTTAGAAGAGATGTTATTTCTTCTGCACCAAAGTCTAAAGATGGAATACTTTGCCTGGTATACTTTGCTAGAAGATTGTCGTCTGCTACTGGCAACAGCTTGAGACACTGACTTTGAAAATCTCTTCCATTGAAGGAATTATGACAGTCGAAAACCTGTCAGGGCCAGAGTAGACAGGTTTTGGCAAAACCCCCTGAAGTGGGGCTGTCTGGGAAGCTTTGGAATTGTGGGAAGAAGTCTTGAGTAGTCTACTAATAGGGCTAGTAGATCTGCAAGCCATTCTTTTTGCAGCCAATAGGGAGCTAATAGTCATCCTGACATGCTCAGAGCATCCCTTATCATGCTGAACGGGAGAGCGTCTGTCGCCCAAGCTCTAGGATCTGGAAAAGGGGAGCAGAACAGAGGAAGGCAGTGATTTCTGAATGTGGTAAATAGATAGATCCAGAAACAGTCCCCCCACACAACTTCCACAGGCCTTTGCATACTTGAAGGTCCAAAGTCCACTCTGCTGGAAGGACCTGATGGTTTCGACCCAGTCCATCCGCCAATACATTTAATTTCCCCGAAATAAAATGGGTAACTAACCTTGTCCCATTCTGATCTGACCAAAGAAGAAGAGCTCTTGCCATTTCAAAGACATAGAAAGAGTGCATTACCCCTTGTAAACTTATATCACTAGTGGCATGGTTTTGCCAAAATGCACCACTATCACTTTGCCCCTTATCTCCTCTTGGAAGTGAAAAAGACCTAAGACCTAAATGAATTACTCTCAATTCTCTGTTGTTCATACAGGATTTGCTTTCCTCCCGAGACCAAGTTCCTGACATATCTGAGTCTCCCAGGTACGCTCCCCAACCTGCATCCAAAACGTCAGAGAAGCAGCTTAGGTCTGGGTTCAGATGTCTCAGACCTTCCTTCAATTGCTACCATCTTAGGTCTTCTTTGATCTCATTTGTCACTGGGAACATGAACGAGTCTGGTTGGGTCTTTCTGTCCCAGCTGATCTTCAGAAAGTACTGAAGGGTTCTAATATGTAACCTCCCCAGCCTGACGAACTGATCTATTGAAGAAAGAGTGCCCAGCACTCATCCAAAAATTTGCAGAGCACCTCTGGATTGATAAAAAATGATTGACTGTTTTCAGGCCCTAAAAGTCTGAGAATCTATCTGAATCCTCAAATAGAGAATCCTCTGAGATGGGGGTCAGCTATGATTTCTGAAGATTTATCAACAAATCCTCAGTTTTGGGTCAATTCCAGGGTCTTTTGAAGGTCCTCCATGCATTTCTGTTTCTGATAAACAAATCTCAGGAATTTTCTTGACGAAGGATGAATCGGCACATGGAAATATGCGTCTTGCATACCCAGGGCAATCATCCAATCCCCCTGATTGATGGCTGCTAGAACAGACTGGTGTTTCCATTTTGAATTTTGTCTTTTCTATGGAAAATTCAGAGCGCTCACATCAAGGACTGGTCTCTATCCTCCTGTGGCTTTCGGGACTACAAATAGTCGGTTGTAGAACATCCTCTACTCTTTCTATTGCCCCTTTCTTCAGTAATGGTGATACTTCTTCCACAAGGGCTAAGAATTTTTCCGATCCTACAGAGTAAGCAGTTAATGCGATCAGAGTGTTCACCAGTAGTGGTTTCTCTTTGAATGGTATCAAGTACTATCATACCTTTAATACCTAAACAATCCAACATTCCACCCCTTTTTGATTCCAGTTCTCCCAAAAGAGCTGGAGTCTGGCACCCACGGGTGCATGGAGGACTGTCTCTGCACTTTTTTGTTGCAGTCTTTGAAGAGGACTTCTTAAGGGATTTGACGGAGGAAAAATCTATTTTTGGTGAGGAGCCGTGTCGCCCGGTGAAATGTCTCGTTAGCCATTTCTAATATATAAAACTAATGCTAAATATACTAGAGAATAAACCAAAGGGACTGACTGAGGTTACTACCCTCAGGCGAGCACTTTTGTAAAATAAAAATGTCGTGTATAAACCAGGGGCGAGTAATACAGCCACGTTTCCTTCAACCCCACAGAACGATCCTCGTCAACAATCCCCAACATACGAGGTGCCGTTATACAGGCCGCCTCCCCGCAACCAACACCCTCCTCCCGAGCGCCATCTACAACATCTAGAGTTAGCAACCCTCAGCTTGTACCACCACCGGGTGGGAGATCAATACATTACTAAGGGGTGGGTTCACCGGGCGACACGGCTCCTCACCCAAAAATAGATTTTTCCTCCGTCAAAATCCCTTTTTTTTTGGCTCAAGCCGTGTCACCGGTGAAATCGTACCAGAGAAATGGGGCAAGCTGAAAATAAAGAAAATACTGTAACAAGGAAGGAGAACTAAACCATTTAAATATAAAAAAGAATTTTAATATATATAAACCCCAATATTTAAAAAAAAAAAAAAAAAAAAAAAAAAAAAAAAAAACTTGTATTGTTAACAAAAGACCTTTCTCAACTTAACAAAATGAGAGAATTCAAAAATGAATTTTATGTACAGCTACAGGAGTTCACCTGTAAAGTCTAAAGGTAATACAAAATTATAACAATACAGCAGTACTTGGTACCAAAGGATCTCTTAAAACAAGCTAATACAAAACTCCCCACCCGTGCCTGTTGAAGGCCCGAGGGAGAGGAAAGCAGGGTTGGAACAACTAGGTGAGGCAGGCAAGTGGGAAATAAAAAAAGGTGTCAAAGAAAGAGGAAGTTAAGAGTTTTCAGGAACTACAATACTTCCTGCAGCCACGGCAGGGAACTTAAGTGCATTAAGAGATTTAAGGTAGTGGCGTTTGAAAACTGTCGAAGATTTCCACCCAGTGTACTTTTTCAAACCTTCAAATTCATATGCTGAAAATAGTTAATAGAGGTAGCAATTGCCCCGGACATCATGAACCAGGGGAAATGAGTCAGGATCTGCCTGTTTAATAAAGTAAAGAATTTGTGTTTTGATACCTCTCATAGTAATTGTTCCTCCTTTTTCTCTCATGAATAAGGGGCCTGAGGACTTAAATGACGTTCTATCTAAATAAGATTTGAGAGATTGAACTGGACAGAGAGAAGCGTCTTGAGGGAGAAGAACTATTGACCAAGGAGTCCATCTATCTTGTGGACTTTCATTTTGGCTAAGAAGGTTTTGTCTGGTGAAAGTAAAACATTACCATTAGGTTGGAAATCTATATGGCCTGGATCTCTATACAAGGCCGACAGTTCAGAAATTCTTGCTCCTGAGGCTAAACTTAATAAAAATAGAGTTTTCCTAAGTAGGGTTAAATACTGACAGGATTCATTATCAATACTGGAGGCCAGTCTCAAAACTTCATTTAGAGACCAGGAAACAGACTGAGGCCTATGTATAGGTCTCAGCCTTGCGCAAGCTCTAGGGATAGAGGAGAAATAGGAACTAGTTAAATCTATCCCAAACCCTACCAGGAAAATCTTTTTAAGGGCAGATTTCATAGTCGTAATAGTACCAGGAGCTAAGCCTTGATCAAACAATTCTTTAAAAAATGAAATTGCTAGATTGGTTGTCATAACCTGCACTTCCTTTTCTTTCACAAATTTAACCAACCTCTTAAGAGCAGAGTCATAGCTGTCTAAGAGTTAGAATCTCTTTTATATCCGATTCCAGGAATGTAATATTTTCCGGATCAATTCCAGAATCATGAGAGCTGCCATCTTCATAAACTCCATAAAGTTAGGGCTTGCAGACTGTTTGAGGAAGCGTATACTTTCTTGGTTTGTACTATTTGTGACAGTATTGGATTGGGGATCCGTCTGGGACGGAGCTTCAATTCCAGTATTAGAGGGAACCAGTTGCTCTTCGGCCACCAGGGGGCTATCAAGGCTACTTTCCCTCGATATGTCCTGAGCTTGTGAAGGACTTCCATCAGGAGATTGACCGGTGGAAATAAATAAATTTTCTTCCAAAGATTCCAATCCAGCGACAATGCGTCTGTGGCAAATGCCAGAGGGTCCAGGTTGGGAGCCACATAGCATCGAAGATGATGATTTGACTCCGTGGCAAAAAGGTCCACTTGGAGACCCGGGACCTGCTTGGACACCCATTGAAACGACTGTGCGTCCAGTGTCCATTCCGACTCCAATGGGGATGTCCTTGACAGAGCATCTGCCACTACGTTCCTGGCTCCTGCTAGATGTGTGGCTGATAGGTGCCAGCGACGTTTCTGTGCTCGAGAGAAGATCGCAATCATCACATGATTTACGAACTTGGACTTGGAGCCCCTTCTGTTGATGCAGTGAACAATTACTGCACTGTCGAGGACTAATCTGATATGTATTCCTTTCTTTGGATTCATTCTTTTGAGAGTAAGGAAAACTGCCATGGCTTCTAACACATTTATATGGAATCTTTGGAAGGACTTGGACCATTTTCCCTGAAACTTTTGAGTAGGGGAATGGCCTCCCATCCGCTTTGGGATGCGTCTGTATGAACCACCAGATCCGGTTGAGGATACTGAAGTGGTACTGTCTTTGCTAAACTCTTGGCTGTAGACCAAGGTTTTAGACTCTTGCGTAAGAGCTGGGGAATTCTTGATAACTTGTCTCTAAGCCTATATTGGCTCGACTTCTCCAAATTCTGTTGAAGTCTTTTAGTCTGCTTTCAGTACCGGTTGGGTCACTGCTACAAACTGTAGGGAGCCTAGAATCCTTTCCTGGGCCCGTCTCGATGCTAGTTTGTTTCTATAAACTGCTTGTGCTTCGCAATCTCTTTGCACTTCTCCCAAGGAACTGAAAACCTGTGTGTCTGGAGGTCCCACTGTAGTCCCAACCATTGGAACTTGGAGCTGGGGACTAGTCTTGACTTTTGAAGATTTATCTGAAAACCTAAATGTTCTAGAAATCTCATGACTTTGTGGGTTGATCCAGACATTGCTCTTTGTTGGAAGCCCAAATTATCCAATCGTCCAGGTATGCAGCCAATAGAATTCCCTGACTCCGAAGTTCTTGGACTACCACGTCCGCCAACTTGGTGAAAATCCTGGGAGCAATATTGGAGCCGAACGGCATGACTCGGAAGGAGTAAGCTTCTCTTCCTAACCTGAACCCTAGGTAAGGGGACAAGTTCCTTGCTATGGGCACTGATAATAAGCATCGGTAAGATCTATAGAGGTGGTGACGGCTCCACGGGGAAGTAAGGTTCTCACTTGGGTCACGGTTAGCATGCGAAACTTGTCGCATACTATACTGGAATTGAGCCGTGAAAGATCTAGAATCACCCTCCTCTTGTCTGTGCCCTTCTTGGGGACTGAAAATAGTCTGCCTTGAAATTTGATGTTCCTGACTCTTTTTATTGCCCTTTTCTGGAGTAGTTCCTGAGTGAAAGCTACTAGATCTGGTGTCCGGTCTTGAAAAAACTTGTATGGGGGAGGTGGTCCCTTCTTCCACCTCCATCCCAGACCTTTTGATATGACACTGTGTGCCCAGGTGTTGAATGTCCACCTGCGCTTGAATAGAGCTAATCTCCCACCTACCTTGGCTGTCTCATTGGTTGGCAGCTGGTCTTGAACCTCTACCTCCTCTGTAGGGTCTGCTCTTGCGAGCCTTCCCCTCCTCCGCCGACCCGTCTGGAGGTACCACGTCCTCTAGTTCCTCTAGGAGCATACCTCTGAAAGGAAGTATGAGCCTCATAAGTCTGGTTGTAGGCCGGTGATGGAAGTAAGGGTTGATTAGACTGTGGTTGCTGGTGTTTGTACCCACATGTATGATTGTTGTTGGCGGAGGCATGGAAGTGGAAGGTGGTTTCACCGCAGGAGATCTTTGAAATTCACCTTCTCTGTTGAAACTTCTTTGGCTTCTGGCCTTCTGACCGCCTGCCAGGGAAGGATCTGCTGGACGCTTGAACTTAAGAGCCCATCTGGTTGCCAGTGATTGATTGGCTCTCACTGCCTCTTGAGTAACCTGAGCTACTAAATCCTCCGGAAAGAGGAAAGGTCCCCATATGAAGATCTAATGAGCTTATTAGGCTCATGTCTGATCGTTGCTGGTCTTAGGACAAACTTCCGGCAGGCTCTTCGCGCCACAGCGAAATTAAACAAGTCGTGTGAAATGTGCCTAACAATGACTTGGTAAGGACCTGAAATTCCGGAGCAGTCGGATAGGTGGAAGCAATCATCTCTGCAGAAGTGACTGAGTGAAGGGACCGACTCAGCCTACACCTTGCTTCAAACTCGGCCTTATGAGATGCTCAGGTAGTTAAGGAGTCTCTCATTAAATTGTGTCGAAGCACAATCTGTTTCCAACTTCCCTTTCTGGAACGTTTCCGGAGTTTGATGCCAGTATGTAGGATCTTCGGGCATCAACAAAGACGTCAAGTCTGTCTCTTTCAATTGTGGAAGAGGCTTGTCTTCGTTCCGCAGCTTTCAGGGTCAGCTCGGCGATCTTCGTGGTGCAAGGCAGCGGGTAATCTTTTGGGATAATGAAAGTGGTGTATTTCCCTTTAAATGGAGTGATCTTAGTGTTGACACACTCCATCTCCTTCATAATCCTAAGCCAAGCTGACTGAGCCGCTTCTCTTGGAAAGATAAGAGTCTCAGCCGGAACCTTATCTTCCCTTACAAGAGCTTCCTTAGTCAACCTTGCATAGCCTAAGAAAGGAGATTGCAAATCTGTCGGGTGAAACTCAAAATCTTCTAACGGGCGTGTCCCGCACCCTTCGATAGTGAGCTTACCATCACGCAAAAACAGCCCAAAAGCTAAACGCCACGGATTGCCTGCTTCAAAGGGAGGTAGATTGGCCGCATTAGGCAAGATCGACAAAAGCTGAGGGTTTCCACCTGTCTGAGCCATCATTAACTGATGTTGGCTCACTATCCCTGACAGCTCTGATACTGACTGGTCCGTACGAGACATGTGCGATTCCAGTTTGCCTGAAAGAGCTGCCATATCCCTAGCTACTTGAGAGGAAACTTCTTGACTAACTTTCTGTATTAGAAGGGAAGTCAGAACCTCTAAAGTTAACCGGTACTTCCCCTGATGTAGACGGGAAAATCGGTGACGGAATTGGCGCCGGACTAAGGATAGCAGCAGCTATCGGGGTAGAAGCCGGTGAAGGAGCAGGAGAAGGAGTAGCAAGCTTCTCCTTAGTCCAACGTGAGGACTTGTCCTTGCTGCCGCTTCGGCTAGATCTACTCTTCGAGTTGGAGTCCGCGGCAGAAGAAGGGGCCGAGGTGCCGGACTTCACTTTCGCAGGCAGCTGTTTAGTCTTCACGGTCTTCACCTTAGGCCGAACAGACGCTGCCTTAATTACATCAACGTTCCCAAAACCCTCGAACCCTGGCGGGGTCCGAGAGGGGACACGAGAAGCGACTGAGAAGGAGTAAGAGGAAGGAAAGGGGGAGGGGAAGTCAGAGGAGGAGATTGAAGGAGAAGGACTAGCTACTGCCTCACCTACCTGCTCCGTCTGCATCGGCTCAGACGATAAGTGCAAGCCGCCGACTTCCGCTACTACTTCTGCCTCGGGTCCCTCTAAAGGTTCTAAACTATGGTATTCTTCGTTTATATCTTGAAGATATGGCGCCGCGACTTCTTCCGCTACAGCCGAAGTCTTCGAATTAGGGTAGATGACGGAAGCCGCATCCCGGGAAAGAATATAGGGCCTAGCTTTCCCTACATTTCTTCCAAAGCCACCTACCCAAATCTTCAAGGTGGCGAGTGCCGTATCTTTCACCTCTTTAGGGGCCTGGAAGAGAATCCTTGATCAGACGCAGGTAAAAATACTTCAGATGTATAGTAAACCATTCATCTAATAAAACAGAGAACAGTAAGCACAGATTATATGTCTACTTACCGAGTCATCAGTGATCTGTGCGTAGAGGTCATAGCAGACCTGGCATCTCTCATAATGCCAGACCGTCTCTTGCAAAACTTGTACTGCACATGCCGCGTGAGTGCGACACTCTACATGTCCGCACGGCTGTTGGAGCATAGCGGAACAGCCCACTTCAGCACACTGTAACATCTGTAAGAGATATTTA
The DNA here is from genome assembly GCF_015104395.2 of Macrobrachium nipponense. Lineage (NCBI taxonomy): Eukaryota > Metazoa > Arthropoda > Malacostraca > Decapoda > Palaemonidae > Macrobrachium > Macrobrachium nipponense. Next base: position 39,150,105 of record NC_087211.1, read on the forward strand.
CATATGAGTATTCACCATCATCGTGTTAAACTATAACAGTATTTTCCAGGGGTACCCCCCGGAAAATTTTGGATGATATAAATTTACAATTTTCTTGAGAATCCTCACTCTCCCTCCACTCAAATTCCGGCGTCGCCGGAATGAGAGGCCAACAAAAATAGTCAGGAGGGAAGGAAACTCGGAAAACACATATAATATCTCTTAAACCGCAGTGTGCCTCTACTAAAATAGTAATCCGGCATCGCCGGACTACAGAATTTCTTAATAAAGAGGAAATGGGTAAAAGATAAACACAATAAATGAACCACCGTTATTTCCGGACGATATCCGGGTCCGTTTTTCAGGACCTGCCAACGTCTAGAAAAAACGGTGTAAAACAATATGAAATCATTATAAAACATGCTAAACAATATAAATTTCATCATCCTAACGGTATCCGGGCCTATATTAATAGACCTACCGACCGGATATAAAATTACTACAGTTAGAGCTAAAGATAAATGAATGTCAGAAATGCCAATCCAGCAGGATGGTATCCGGGCCTAGTACTAGACCTACCACGATCCCGAATGAATTAGCAGACAATCGTATACGTAATTCAACCAATTCCCTATGAAATTCAAACGTATCCGGGTCCAGTTCTCCGGACCTACCACGATTTGAACATCAGCAGGAACTTAACGTCAAATTTGATCTATGTATACTATAAAAACATAACTCATTGTGGGGAGAAGACCTACCCTTTTCCTGCTGGTATCCCGGAACTACCGGGATACGAAGGAAGGAGCCAGTCACGTTTGAAATGAAAACAAATGAGTCGAACCGTGAGGAACTGGTTGTCAAAAAACATCAATCTTGTGATCCTTCACGTCTAAATAGAACGGAGAGGGGATGAAAGATGTAAATAGAAAAAATAATTGTTTCTCACTCTGGCCCCCCAGAGTCCGGCGGTCGGAGATAAAGAAACGATATTCTATGAAGACAACCAAATCAACTCGAGACCCAAAAGTTAACACTGCAAACGTTCCCCACTTCTCATCCGCCTCCCTTCTAACTGTCTCTCCATCTAAAGATGACTAGTAGTAATCAGTTCTATGAACTAATATGAAACCTACTCCATCCAAACGGTCCGCTGGATCTAGCCTAAAAGCAAGCCTATTAGGTTATAATTAAAGATCAGACGCTGTTCCCAACAGCTAACCGACCGTTGATGGAAAGTCAAAAGAGGACAGACTGAAAGAAAGAAGGCGAACAAGAAGTAGCCTACTAGGATAGGCTATCCTAAATAACCTACGCTAGGTTACTCTAATTAGAACCCCTATAGCTCTAATATGATTAAATTTTGAATCGCCTGGGATCGAAATCTCAGAGACAAGAGCTAAAAATCCAACATATAGCCTACGCTTAAAAACAGCACAGATATGCCACCACGCGGGGTTCAGAGCGCAACCTAACCTAGGTGCTAGGTCCGGCTAAACACGAAAGGTAAAAGGTGAATTACCTTGCGAAAAAGCTCTAACTAAATGAAAAAATTTAGGGTTTGACTAAATGCTAAATAAAGGAGTACTAGAACTCCCTAAACTTGGAAATCAAAGAGTATCTTCCTTACGTATAAATACATATATATATATGTATATATATATATATAATATATATATATATATATATATATATATATATATATATATATATATATATATATAGATATATATATTATATATATATATATATAAAAGTATCGAAAAATAACGGAACGAATAACACTCGATCCTAGCCATAGTGGTTTCGATATTACAAAAATTTAAATTTCCTTACCAATGGAAGACACTCCTCAGAAAACCAAGCGCATAAAGATCATAAATTACAAAATTAGGTAGAAATATCGCCCAAGCGTAAACAACGGTCGCCATGCGGACGAAGACCACGATAACGCAACGTGAAGCGTCGGTAAAAACGAGCTTAAACGTCTTAAAAACAGCGATCTACCACCTAAAAAGTAAATCAAAGCATGTTCTGAGTACTCAACTTAGATGGGACGGAAGCTGCCATCGTTGAATCACAATAAAGCGACAAAAAGTTGAAATAATACACAGGACTCTAAAAAAATCTCGTTGCTACCAAGTCGCTGTGCTAACTTAAGATTGGTAGATGGCGCTCGGGAGGAGGGTGTTGGTTGCGGGGAGGCGGCCTGTATAACGGCACCTCGTATGTTGGGGATTGTTGACGAGGATCGTTCTGTGGGGTTGAAGGAAACGTGGCTGTATTACTCGCCCCTGGTTTATACACGACATTTTTATTTTACAAAAGTGCTCGCCTGAGGGTAGTAACCTCAGTCAGTCCCTTTGGTTTATTCTCTAGTATATTTAGCATTAGTTTTATATATTAGAAATGGCTAACGAGACATTTCACCGGTGACACGGCTTGAGCCCAAAAAATTGCTTGTAAGATAAATCAGACATTACCTCTTGTACTAGATTGGGGTCTCTTCTTTCTTCCTCAAGACTATCGCTGTAAGGACGAGGTCAACTTAGAAGAAAAGGTAGTCCAGTCCCTGGGTTGTCTTGTAGATTGGGCTAAAATGTCCTGGATGGATTTCTTCTACAATTCCAGGGTACGTAATTCCATTAACAACCATCTAGGGAAACTGGTGCTAATGGTCCAATGGTGAGAAAAGTAGAGCTGACCTCTGAGAAGAAGTTACACTCTTAGAGGTGAGTGAACACCAGAGCTCCCTTTTCTTTGAAATTCCCATGGGGAAAAGGGAGGCCAATTCTTGAGAAGCCAATCCGCAGAGCAATCCTCAGCTAAAGGGAAAAACCTCTAATTTTCTTTCCTAAGGCTCCCACCGACCAGTCAAGGAAGCTGAGCACTTCTAACATCTTGAAGATATTTCTCAAAAGATGATTGATTTCCATGCCAGAAAACATCACCTTGGCCACAGCAAAGGCAGACCTGCGCAAAGAATCTATCAGCCCTAAGAAGTACCCCTGGGAGAAGGGAGCCACTCCCAAAGAAGGAGCTTTGCTGGTAGAGTATGACTGTAGTGCCACTTAGATAGGTATGGAGAAGGAATACAAAAAGATTTCCCTTGAATCCCCCTTTCTGAAAGCCAGAGGTCCATGTCTTCTAAAGCTTTTCTGGCCAACGAAGAAAGTACCATCTTCGGTAGTTGTGAGTATAGTCTGAAGGATTGCCCATTAAAATCGTAGACTGGGGTGCCGCAGGAGCCGCAAGAGAGAAGAATTCCGGGTAGGCTTCTAAAAAATACTTTAAAAGCGCAGCATAAACCGAGGGAGGTTTATTTTGTGATGCCTCCTCTTCATCTGTAGATGGTTGAGCAGTCATCAGGTTTGAGGGAGTCTTTGATGGAAGGGACTTCTTTAAAAGGCTCAAAATGTTCTTCAGTTGGTGTTTAATCGGTTCTAAAGAAGGATCCATGTCGTCATCTGTCACTAAAGGAACCTGAAAGGAAAGAGCTGGAGTCTCATACTTAGAAGCTGACACTGAGTGGGCAGTTGGGTCTGGGTGCCCAGGTGCAGGGTGCATGGGTGCTTCTGGCCGTTCACAGGACGAGCGAGAATTTGGCGCCAATGGGCGCTCTGGCACTTCTGGGCACTTTGGAGTCTTTGGACGCTTTTATGTCGACAGCCGACGTCTGGGCGCCAAATAGTGCCGGTCAGGAGACTGCTGATCTGATGATAATCTCTCAGGAATATCCCAAAAGCTGCAAGAAGCTTGTGTGGCTTCTTAAAAGCTCTTTAGGCCTTTAGCAGGGCAGAGGAGAATATTCAAAGAAGAAGAGTGATTCTTCAAGTGGCGAGACTTCCTAGAATAACGTCACTGATGCCTTGAATCTAGGCTGGGACTTCCTGGGCTTGAGGAGAGACTGTGGACATCTGAGACATTTCTCCAATTGCCCTGTGTTGCAACTTGGGATTGTACAAGTTTGACTGAGGGGGGGGGACTACCTGAGGGCAGGCCCCACCAAACTCCCTTTGGGTCTCAAGCATACCTCCTCCCTGATTTAAGGGAGTCTGGCAGTGACCTTTGCCCAGGAGATTTGGTGAGGCAGGTAGACGCCTCCTCCAGAATCACTGCACTAGCACTTTTATTAAACTTATCCATCAAAAATCGCACTGACTCACCTGGTTGAGTCACAGTACTTACCATCAACCCAAACTTCTGTTCAATCCTGTTGTCTAGGATTCCAATGAGCGAGATCCAGGTGAAGGAGGAGAGGGAGGATTCAGTATACACAAAACATTAGAAATGGGAGAGGTAATAACAGGTATATCTATACTCAACTTCTTTGTAGTCAAATTACTAGCTAAACCTTTACTCTCAGCTCTAGCATTTTTCGTCTTCCTATCTCTTTCCAGCTTATTCTGATGAGATGTTAAATTCTTCCATGCTTTTTCATCCCAGCTCTCACACTCCTGACAAATATTATTAATTGAGCAATCCTGTCATCTACAAGAAGCACAAATGGTATGAGGATCATAAGATGTCTTAGTAAACCTGGTATTGCAGCCTTTACTAAGACTAGTCAAACTAGAATCAGACCTAATAAAAAAAATAAACACAAAATGAAACAAAAGAATACCAAAGTGCCAGTAAACCTAATTTGGAACTAACAAACTACTAATTACTAATCGGCAATTCTCACTGAGAGAAAAGCCAGTCGAAATACCAAACTAAGTAACAATAACTAGTTTAGACAGAAAAAGAACAAAACCACAACAAATTCAATCAACAATTCAGTATCAAAAGGCCATAATCCCAAATACTTCAACAAATCAGGGAGCAACAAGGTCAAAATCCAAAACCAGCTGCACTCCTACAACCGTGTTAGCAGTAAAACGGCAAAAACAAACTGAGCTCTATCCATGATGTTGTTTCTCTCCTTCCCAGAAAGTGGGCAGAGACTAATTTTGAAATTCAAGCTGCCATCAAAGTAAAAACTAAAGCGATGTAATTACTGGGTAAGTTACTCCTATTAAATTAAAGGTTTGATACGCTTAAAGATATGTGAACTACAATACTCTTCATTTTTGCTTACCTTTTTGGTCAGACCTCCTTCTGGGACCAATATGTCTCCTTCCCCGTTTAGTTCTATGAGACGCTGATATAGCGAATTTGATATCTGTATAAAAAGAGTTCAGTTCTTGAGCATGGGACACCCTGCTGCCTTAACATAACAGACAAAAACTATACATAATCACAGTGAAACTTTACTGACATTGCAATACTGTAACTAAAATACATTTTTAGTTAATGCAAAATAACCTAAAATTACCTGTAGAGATGGTTCGTTTGGGTTAGCTATGCAGACAATACTTAGTTTGGCTGGAAAAGGAAAAGGCAGCGGGAACTGAGAAGCAACCCGAGAGTGAGCAGACATCATTGATTTCTGAAGATTATGCTGTCCAGCTCCTGCATTGCCATCTGTTATCAAAACAATCTGAAAATAAGAAAATTTAAGACTAGTTTTATTTTCTTATGCTTGCCACAACTTCTCATTTCTAAATATATGTTAACTTAACTTAATACTTACGCTGTATCTACACACTACACACTATAGTGTAACGTCCATGAGAAACAAGAGTTTGAGAAATGTCATGAAATGCAGTGACTGAAATATGAACTAATTGAAGTACAGTATGCTAGTGAAAGGAACCTGATATGCACATCAAAACAGAGAAGTGTTGGCTCTAAGGATACAATGAGAGAAGCAGGACTGAAATACTGATACGTAGTTTCCATATTTAAAAAGACCAGAGAGAAGTTGATAATTTATAAGAAATAAGGTTCTAAAACAGTAATAGACTAGGCTTTAAGAAAAAGAATGGATAAAATTACCGTATATACTCAAGTAACGTGCAATCTCGCATATCATGCGACCCCCAAATTTTCACCAATAAACAGTGGTTTTGTCATGTATCTCATGTATCATGCGAGTTCCCTTCCCGAGAGCGTCAGTTCATAAGGTTAGTGGTTTAACATCCTAATGGCCGAGTCATTCAGATGTGTGCTGCTGCTAGTCAAATTACGGTAATTTTCTTACTAATCTCGAGATTTGAATAGAAAATCTCAAGATTAAAAAAGAATCCCAAGATAATAAAATAATTGTAAAAGTAACACGCCTTGGAGTCCTAAATCATTCTCTCTCTCTCTCTCTCTCTCTCTCTCTCTCTCTCTCTCTCTCTCTCTCTCTCTCTCTCTCTCTCTCTCAGGAATAAATACTGTAATTTGAGTCTTTCACCAACGGGTATCAGTAAATGTGTAGACATTGTGTGCATGTTTAAAAAAATGTGCAGTACACACACATTCCGATGTTTCAGTTTTTGGAATTTTTCAGATTTCGCTAATGTGAGGTCAGATGCATAATCAAACAAACAACACTACTGCAGCAAAAAAAAATTTTCCCTTTATGTTTTCCATTATTGTTATTAGTAATTACAGTTTATTTAAATAAATATTAATATAATACTGTTATATGAATGTGAGATAACTAAGATCACCTATAACAAAATAGTGGGACAATTAATACCATATGTTCACTAAAAGCTATTATTTTCAAAACAAATATTCTGTAAAACACAAAAAATATATGTACATGACAATCAAAATATAATAATGTTTTGCAGTTCAACTTGTGAATTTTAACAATAAGTATGACTATATAATATATTTCACCATATCGATCTTGAAGTTGAAGAGTCGTAAAATTTTGAGGATGGTCCGGGAAAAGGATTAGTACTTCGTGACTACGTATCGCTACAACACCATGTGGTATTTTCATACCACTATATTGATGACGCATCGCTACGACACACTGGTATTTTTCATACCACTATACATTAAAGTTAAAATGGTCATATTATATTATTTTTTTCACGAAGAAATAATTATATAAAGAAAATTAATGAGTAATTTTTGCCGTCAGCAGTCAGAAAATCACGAACATGGTGACGTTCAAAACTAGTGCCATCCACGGCATATGTCTATAAATAGAACAGAAGCAGAGGGCAGTCATTGGATAACAGATCTCCATGGCTACCAACCAACCAATCAGGTGTTAGTTATACTACTCTGTGAATTTCTTAGAATGAACGTTTACATGCGAAGCTAACGATGATGTGTGTGTTTTGCATACAATACGTAGTTTTATTTTTTATTAGTGTAAGTATTTTACTGAATACATGAAGAATAGAATGTTTCCTTCTCATTACTTTGAATGCAAAATGGTTTGAAGATTCTTCCGCAAAAAGAAAAGAAAAAAAATGTCTAGAAGATGATACCTATTTACTAATGCGGTTGACATAGCTTCAAAACAAAATTCAGCTCTTTAATCTCTGGAAAAATGTTAATCTTTCTGTCTGCTGGTCAAACCCTTTATATCCCCGGCGACTAACAACAAAATTTGTTTGTTGTTTTATCTTCCAAGATGTAGGTATTTATTACCTGTAGGTACAGCACATTTTTTAACAGTAGGCCCATACACACACACACACACACACATACATACAGTTGCGCTTGTGCTAATACCTATTGGTTTCAGAGACTCAAGTTAACACTTACAGTATAGTTGAGAGGGGAGAGAGAGAGTTCATCCTAGATGGCCTTGGTTCATCTCTCTATCTCTCGAGGAATGTCAAGATTTGTTCCCTGCTCTTTGTAAATTTAGTCCATGCGACTGACAGCAACAAAATTCATTTTTTTTTTTCTTCCAGATACGAATTACCCGTACTGCACATTTTTAACAAGCATGAAGGAGGTACAGTAGTCCAACAGGCAGGTGCAAAGATTAACAAGGAGTACATAGGATGAATGAAATCAGAATCTTAAAACAACACAGGGAAGAAACACTTGGATAGCATAGTAGATGAAGGAAGAAAGATGTGGAATGGACAAATAAATATAAGAAAAAATTTAGAAAAAAGGTTGGAAATAAAGAAATGATAGCATGACAGAGACAATACTTTGAGAAGCTACTAAATAAAATACTTTTAAGAAACTACTACTAAATGAAGAGAAAAAAATTGAATTTGAAGGTCTAATAGAGAACTTGACATCTGGAGAGACTAAGATAGCCCTAATAAGATAAAAAGATTTGCAAGGAAAACTTATGGAAATCAAACTACATTTTTTATCTATCATGAAAGCATTATTGATATGTACTGTGCCATTTTGGCTCAAATGAACTGCAAGAAGTTTAAATAAGGTAAATCATGAATATCTCAGCAATTTCATAGCTTTCTATTTCTATTGATTTTGTACTGTACTACAGTGGTCCCCCCGTATTCGCGGGGGATGCGTACCAGACCCCCCCGTGAATAGTTAGAACCCGCGAATGTTTGGAACCCCTATAAAAATGCTAAAAACAGCCTATTTTGTTAGTTAAAACTCAAGAAAAACCCACTAAAAATTTTCATACTTGGTTTTTTTAATAGTTTTATCACAAAAAGTGCATTTTATGATGAAATTCATCAAAAAAAAACAGGAATTTGTGGATATTTACCATAGAAAAATACCGCGAATGCACAAATTTTCCGCGAATAATGCAGGGAAACGTTCCCGAGAGAAATCCGCGAATGTGTGAGTCCGCGAATCTGGAGAACGCGAATAGGGGGGTCCACTGTATTATCTTTACATGCACGTTATCACTGTCAAGTAGTTGTAGTTTAACATGACTCCTCAGTTACATTTCTAACTAACCAAGGGCTGCCTGAAGAATTTGATCTTGATTGGAAAGTGGAAATTGTTACAAGGTAAAATTAAAGTACCTGAAAACTTCAGCAGTAAGATACAATAAGGAATAGATAAAAAGTAAAAGGGAAGCAATGATGCAGTTGGGGCCAAAAAGATGTAGCAAAAAAAAAAAAAAAAAAAACCAAAAAAAAAAAAAAAAAAAAAAAAAAAAAAAAAACTGGAAAAAACCATGACAACATAAATATGCAAAAAGAAAAGATTCACAAGGAATATAACATATGAATAAGATTTCTGGAACACTGTATGAGAGAAAGAATGATGGTGCACTTCAGTAAAAATGTCTACGACAAGTAAAGTGTTTTCAAAAAATATGAAAAGATTCCAAGAAAATTACCCTTCTTGTGCAAGGCAGAAAGTTTTAAAGGCCCCATACACTGAACAATTGTATGAACAACTGTCTGAACGATTATATGTATCATTCACAAAAACATTGTGTATGGGCTTGTATGATTGCAAAAGTGGGGGGAATTTCATGGTCTGAATAATCTCAGAGAGAATCTGCCATGACCAGGTTGCTGGCTTGCGACTTACGTCTGTCATACACAGGTTGTTCAGTGTACTATGTGTTTGTCTGCCAATATAATTCTATCATGCAAGTCTCTTCTAGAGATGGTGCCATGTCTTCCAGAGACAAAATCTTTGTTCAGACTGAAATTGGTGCAGAGACTGTTCACACTGTCTGAATAGTGTGTGTACGCGTCCATAACAACAATCTTTCAAACAATCATTCAGTGTATGGGGGCCTTTTACAGTTAATTTACTTGCAAGAATAAACTGAGTGAAGTGGTTTGAAGAGAAAAGCAAAAATTTATTAAAGAAATTATAAATAAATTAGCCCAGGATCCAGAAAATTAAGGAGAAAAAGCATATGCACTGGTTGATTTGAGACTGGATCAAAGGGTAATCAGATACAGAAAGCACACGATAGCAGAGAGTGGAGAGGACTCATCAAACACTTAACCCCCATATATAATAAATCTAGTTTGAAAGCATTAGATCATGTCTATGTTGGAGGCCCTTTCATTTATTTTTTATCTATTCACCCAAGGTTTCACAGTTAAATCTCTCATTCTGTTAACATAACTCGCTGAAGCTATTAAGTATTTTTCAAACCATTATATAGTGCCTGTGAGAGACAGAAATCAAATTTACTACAGAAAAATCCATAAGTGAATCAGGATCAAAGGCAAAACACAATGCCCCAACTAAATAATAAATACCTGCCTATTCCTCTACCCATACAAAAAAGTCTAGTGACAGAACTCTGTACAATATATAAAACATAATTTTGAAAACAACAGAATAATCTCAATCACCCAGTGGCTAGCTTGGCTACAACATCCTCAGTTTTAATTACTTAGTATATATAGTTACATTCAGGACCTTTAATTAGAATATGGGAGTTTGTCATAATTACATTCTTTAAGAATACCACAACCAAAAAAGTAAGAACATATTTTTTATTTTTATAGACAAACTGTAGTACAGAATAAGTATTAACTAAATCAAATAAATAAGTTCTGAATTAGATATGCTAACAAAAGCCTTTACTCTACCTGACATGGGGTACCATTGCCCCATTCTTCTAAGACATGTTGTGCTGCTCCCATTAGCCCAACCTCAATGCTTGTCCTGTCGCATTCATCAACCAAATTCAAGGCATTTTTAATAGCATCAAAATCTCTAGTGAATGGCATTAAAACCTTGTAAACTGAAGAAAACACAATCTGGAAATAAAACAAATCATATTTATATATTGTATATGCATAGTACAACAACCAATCCCTATTCAACATTAACTGGCAGGGTATCAATTTACTTCCATTTTTGCAAGATAAGAAATGCTCCATGACATTTGCCTCATAATGGTGATACTTGCTAGTGAGTTATTGGGAACCTAGGATAAAGAAGAGGCACAATATGAATTCTATGTAAGCAAATTATTTTTAAATGATAAAATACAAATCAAAAAGCCAAAAAGCCTTGCTCCTAAAAGGAAATGAAAGTTCTCCAATCAGCAGTATCTCATACCTTGATATAACATAACAGAAACAGCAAATTAAAAGCTTGTCCTGACTCTCTAACCTGTGCTTACAATGATTGAGTTTCTGACAGTATTAATATCAGCAATGACCTGAATAAGCAAGGGTTTTGATGTCACAAACTACCAATATTAAAGGTTTTGGCATAGGAAAACCCTACTTTTGGCACCCACTGTTCGTCCTCAAAGATGCTACACTTTCAAGGTCCCCACAGGGCTTCATAAAAGACCAACCAATTACAAAGAATTCTCTTATGGTTGGTCTTGGGCAGAATAGTGCTTCTTGGCACAGCAATAGAATATAGTATATAAATGATTCAGGACAGGAGGGTTCTATCTCCTGTCTTACAGCAACTGCCTCAGCTCTCAATATCCCACTTGCATAGATAAGACAACGGCACAAATGTTGGCCATCTTCCTCATTAAATGCCAGGTTTATGCAAGATAAATTTTCACCCTAGTCCCATGCCTTTTTATCAGGGAAAGTGGGTGGGTTTGAGGGTTCACAGCAGCTACCAAAATTAAGTTTTTCCTACGTCGAAACCTGTTTTTTGATGGCGCAGCCACTGCTCATCCTCAAAGGAGCTTACAAAAGAAATTGATGGGTGAAAAAAGTGCTTAGCTCTTAATAAATAAATCCCAACAACCCAGATCAATTTTTGGTCTGAAGTATAGTCACTGGTTATTGATCATTTTCTTTTTTCTGGTTACCCATAGGGTTTGGCAATAAAGAACGGGAAACAACATACAAACCAATACATACATGTAAGTAACATTCTTGTGGTTCGAAGGTAACTTACCTAATTATGTCAGATCCAGCATTGGGATTATTGTGCTGTCCCCCAGCAATATCTCAGCATGACCACCACTCTCATGGGAACAGTGTTTTAGGAATTTTTGATTCAAGGTAAAGTCACAGGTTATCAACCATTTTCTTTATTCCAGATACCCATTAGGGTCTGGCAATAAAGAACGGGAAACACATGAACCTATAAATTTATTATCCCTTGTGATTCTACAGTGACTAATCTAACTATATCGGGTCTGGCTGCAGGATTGTTGCACCTTCACTAGTTTGGGAACACTGCCTTAAATAACCACTCCATGCACTTGCAGACTTCTCTGAAGGAAACATTTCCAAAGAAAGTTAACGATGTACTCACCTTTTGGGTGTCATGTGACTTAAGAAAGGAATGAGGGTCTGCCTTTTTAATGAGGGCCACTAAAATAATTCTCATCCCATGTAGAGTGGTTGTTTCTCCTAGGGTGTAGGAGAAATAGGACTATCCGAATGTTTGCTGTGATCTACATAAACCTTAATTGCTTGAGCCAGGCATATTGTTTTATCATATGAATTACTGAGTTCCGTTATCAAAAAAGGGGATTTTCCCTTTAAAAGGTCCTCATTCTTGGCCAGGGATGATAGGCCAGGAGACAACAGTAAATGACAACTACGTATATAAGTGGTGAAATGTTTTCTTTTTTTAAGAGAGCCCACTACACTACATAATCTGAGCTCCTGATGCCAAAGTAGTCAAGAAGACTCCCTTTTTGGAGCATATGAGTTGATTATCTACCTACAGTACAGTAACTGGTGTGCTTCCCCTACACCAATCTAGTCACCACTAACTTTTAACTGTCCATCAATTTCAGCCTTTTGGTCAAGGAAGGGGGCCCATTTGAATTTATGACACTTCTGCTGTCTTGCAATTATATAACTTTCTCACAAAATAATCATTCACACCTGTCACCAACTGAACTCTAATATGTACTATATTCAAATACTGTAATTGATCACCCCATCTTAAAATGTGGTTATTTTCTTACCAATCTTAGTGGATTTGCTGCTTCAGGCCCTTGATTGTAAAGCATCAAAGCATCATCATTACTTGCTATTCACCTACCTGTTGTCAACCCTTGCCACTCCTGATAATGCTGAAACTTACTAATCAATTCATGTCATCAAATGACCACTAGCAAACATCTTTAACTATACATACACTGTCAGATGATCTTTCACCCAGCATTATCCAATCATACATCTGAATTCTCAGCCATCCCATTATACAGTTGTCAAATCCTCAGCATTATGAGTGACCAGATATTTGACTACACCATCTGCTCATGACAAAATAACAACCTGTTATCTAACAGCATCAATCTATTCTCTTGTCCAATATTATACAACACTCACATGTTCCTTTGTCTATTCCTTTCATCATGGTGTCCAACATCTGACAGTACATATTTTATCACTATTCAGTATCTTCTCTAAGTCATTCCATCATCCAAGACAATCACCTTCTTGGCTTTCCAATCCTCCAACACTTCTAGAGTGCCATCAGTAACTTCTATCCCACACCTGTCACTTGGTCTTTACTACATACCCAACACTGTATTTCTCAACATCTACCTGATCAAACCAGGTCATATCAACAGCCATTCCCTGTTTATCTATGGAAATGGCAACTGAATTTTTTTGACAAGCTCATTCTTCCTCAGGATTAAGACAACTTTCATTCCAACCACAGTGACCCTTATTCAAAGAAGTTTTCCAGTAAAGTACTGAGAAGAAATCCATTGTCATCTTTACATATAGTAGAAAAAATTGTGGTACTTTGTCAATAAGATTCTCAGCAACAACAAATCCAACTTCCATCTCTTCCATCCAAATGAATCTGGGCTGTATGCTCTTTAACAAAATTAACAGCATTAATTACCTCAACTAATAAAGTACCAGTGACCCATTTATTTTCTCCTACCTTCTGGTTTCCCAACCCAGGAATGAATCAAAACTAATTGAGATACAGACAACTTTGCCCTTACTTCTTCCCTCCATCCTTTCTCTCTCAAACAAAGTGACTTTACTTTCACTTCTTGGCCCACACTACCATGGTCACTGGTCTGGTGAAATAGATATAGCCAAAATTACTTCCATGCAAGACATAAACCCAACCAACCACCATATCTCACAATCACTCTGGAAATGAACAGTCTAAGATTCCTTGTTTTGAGACTTACTTTCTCTCTGTGCCCTGTTCTGCTTACTGTTATCTCTCTACCTTCATACATCAGGTCTAAAATTCTTTTAATTTTTATGCGACACAAAGTCCATTAAGTATCAAAGACCCTATTTTATAGCCTGCACTTGAATATTTTCTAGCTATCTCACAAGTAATAGCAATTCCACATAGTTCTTAACGTAAACTACCAACCCTTTACAATTAACATATGATTTAAGAGACTTAAATAAGACTTTATTACATCTAAAATGGTAGCATAGCAAAAATACACATAATTATGCAGCAGATAAGTACAGTAGTCTATAAAGTTTGGTGTTACTACTTTTCCCTTCTTTCTAAAGCTAGTTATGTTGTCCATCTGATCAACCTATTCATAAATTAAAAATCTGTTGCAAATACTATATCAAACATTTATATTTCTGCAGGCCACAAATACAATTCAGTGGTGTCATTAGTCTACTTATAATAAGTAACCAACTAAATCTTTTAAATAATTAGTACTGGAACTATAGCCTTAATGCACACAACTGGGGTATATACAGTCTGACATTCATAAGTGTGTTTTTAGTTTTTAGCACTAAACCATAACAACAACTGTGTGGCTTTGTATGGAGCATTGTATGAACATGGTACTTATGATCCTTTGCAGTGTATACTTTCTACCTTGCACTGCTTATCTGCTCCCTCTGTTCTCTTCCTGCTTAGCTGTCCAGTATCCATTTATATCTTTCATTTAAGAACAATACCTATATGAAAGCCTCTTGAATATCCAGAAATGTACCTCAGTGTTGCTACTAAACTAATTCATAATAATAAGCTACAAAAGGCATACCTGTAAACATTCATAATGCTAAAGTTAAAATTTGTAAATGAGCTATATACAAGGATTTTATACTTACCAAAGATGCAAACTCCAGTTTGCAATGTTGAGTAAAATGATCAAGCAAAATGTTGCAGCCATGAGCTGCCAAGTCTTTTCGTAAGGGGAGAGGTTCAACTTCTTCATCCTCAGGACTTGGGCTTGATATATCTACTCCTCGGCTCATTGATAATGAGACATCTAAAAGTATTACAGTTGGCATGGTGCTGTGTTTCTCAACCTAAAACAAAAAATAAATATCAACCTCTAAATACACCTACAAAATGTACTCAGTAATTATCAAAGGAATATAAAATACAGCTTCACACAAGAAACAATGAGCTCTATTCAACAGTCTTAAATTACCCTATACATACATAATCAAAATCATAAAAATATACATTAAGTCTTGCAACATCTTGCAGGGGAAAAGATGCAATATCTTACAAGGGAATACATAGAACTTTAAGAGCACATGATTTTCGGAATGTCGGAAATTGTATTTTTCCTAACTATACAAACCTGAGGTCTTTTAACAATAGGAAGGTACTTAGCGGCCAGCTCGACTGCGAGGAGAGGAGTCACTTTGCTTTAGGCCCAGGAAACGCAGAGTGAGGGGTGGCATGAGGTGGCTATGTGTAAAGGACCTCAGGTTTGTATAGTTAGGAAAATACAATTTCCAACAAATTGTTATTTGTTCCGATACGTATACAAACCCTCGGTCTTTTAACAATAGGAAGACTCACTTCTTGGTGGGTGGAATCTGAGTCTTATGAACAGATTGGTGTTCGTCCTACCTTGGTTCCCTCCCTGGTCGTAAGAACAGAGGGAGGGATCCTAGCCTCTGCCCAGCTGATCGGGGTGTGCACCGCAGGATCAGTGGTTAGACTTCTGGACCAAATTTATAAGAGGGAGGCAAGCGTACCTCTTATAAATAGCAAAAGGCAAGAACTAGTTCCTACTTCAAGAGCCAAAATGAAGTCATGGGTTTGTCTCTTGTTGGCTTCCACTCCCCCCCTTGTTGGGGAGTGGCAGATAAAAACTCCTATCCCTATTGAAAGAGATAGGATGGAGCTCAGTTGTGTAGCTTACCTGCATCGGCCTCCTGTTCAGTGTGGTGACGACCGCGGCCCTCTGCTCAAGGTAGAGGAGAAGAACGAAGGAGGAAGGGAAGCCAGTCACACTCTCTTTCACTCGTCCATTCATTGCAGCCACCACGGGTGTAAGAAAAAAAGTGTCCAAGGACCTGTGGGTAATATCCCGAAGGTAGAATGAAGCGAAGGTGGTCTGGTTGGCCCAAACCCCTGACTTCAGAACCTGCGCCAGGGAGAAGTTCTTGCGGAATGCAAGGGTTGGACCAATACCTCTGACTTCGTGGGCTCTCGGACGAAGAGTACGGGTGTCGTCACTACCATCCGAGTCGTACGTCCTCCTGATTACCTCACGCAGCCAGAAAGAAAGTGTGTTCTTGGAAACTTCTTTCTTGGTAACCCAGGTGCTAACGAAGAGGTGTCGACACTCAGGCCTGAGGTACTGAGTTCTCTTCAGATAGCGCCGTAACGCCCTCACAGGACAAAGCAGCATCTCATCCGAATCATTATCAGTGAAGTCCTTCAGGAAGGGGATCGTGAAAGACTCGATCCGGTCGTCAGAGACCGAAGGATTCTGAGTCTTCGCTACGAAGCTCGGGACGAAATCGAGCGTCATGGATCCCCATCCCCTGGAATGCTTGACGTCGAAGGAAAGACCATGAAGTTCCCCTACTCTCTTCGCTGATGCCAGGGCCAGCAGGAAGAGGGTCTTGAGGGTCAGATCCCTGTCTGACGACTCTCGGAGTGGCTCGAAGGGTCTGCGAGACAAACTCCTAAGGACGAGAGTCACATCCCACCCCGGGGGCCTCAGTTCCCTGGGTGGGCAAGACCTCTCGAAGCTCTTCATCAGGAGGGAGATCTCGAAAGAGGAGGAGATGTCCACAACTCGCAGTTTAAGGACTAGGGACAGGGCGGCTCTGTATCCTTTAACTGCAGAGACGGAGAGGAGCTTCTCTCGGCGAAGGAAGACGAGGAAATCTGCTACCTGCTGAAGAGTGGCTCTGAGAAGAGAGACCCCGTCCACGACGCCAACCACAGAAGACGGACCACTTCCCCTGGTAGACAGCTGCAGAGTACTGTCTGAGGTATCCAGCCATCTCTGTTGCTGCGCTGCGAGAAAAGCCTCTTGCTCGCAAGAGATGGTGGATAACAGCCAGCCATGAAGACACAGGGACTTGACGGACTGGTGGCACCGTTCTACGTGTGGCTGCCGTTTGGGTGCCACCAGGATCATCCGAAGGTTCGCGGTGATCAACACCCTGCTAATCACTTTGTGAATCAGACAGAACGGGGGAAAGGCGTAGACGAAGAGGTTGTCCCACGGGTGTTGAAGAGCATCCTCTGCAGCTGCCCATGGGTCCGGCACAACCGAGTAGAAAACCTGGAGTTTTCTGTTGTGCCGGGTGGCGAACAGGTCCACAACTAGATGCCCCCACAGGTTGAAGAGCCATTTCCACCACGTCTGGGTGGAGGGACCGCTCGGTTCCTATCACCTGATCCTGGCGGCTGAGCTTGTCGGCTACCACATTCCTCTTGCCTGGAATGTAGCGGGCCGACAGCTCTACTGAGTGTGCCACGGCCCACTCGTGCACCTGCAACGTCAACTGGTGCAGCGGGAGGGACACTAAGGCCCCCTGCTTGTTGATGTACGCCACTACCGTGGTGTTGTCTCTCATCAACACCACCGAGTGTCCCACCAGACGATCCTGGAACTCTTGGAGAGCGAGGAACGCTGCCTTGAGCCCCAGGACGTTGATGTGAAGGTGCTTGTCGCAATGGTCCCACACGCCTGCAGTCAGCAACTCCTCTAGGTGTGCGCCCCATCCCTCGGTCGATGCGTCTGAGAACAGCAACATCTCCAGGAGGGGGGGAGGAGTGAGAAGAGGCACTCCTCTTACGAGGTTCCCGTCGTCCAGCCACCAGGCTAGGTCCTGCCTCACCTCCTCCGACAGGGACACGGGTAAGAAAGGAGGGTCTCTTGCCTGTGACCAACACTCCTTCAGTCTCCACTGAAGAGGCCGCAAGTGAAGACGCCCGTGAGGGAGTAGCTTCTCGAGAGACGACAGGTGACCGATCACGACCTGCCACTGCTGAGCTGGTTGCTCCTGTAGAGACAGGAACTGTCTTGCTGCCTCCCTGAACCTGCTGATCCGTGAATCTGCGGGGAAGACTCGCCCTGCTACCGTGTCAATCAGCATACCCAGGTAATTCATCCTCTGCTTGGGCTCGAGGTTTGACTTCTCGTAATTCACTACGATCCCCAGATCGAAGCAGAATTCGAGAAGTCGATCTCTGTCCTGCAGCAACTGCGAGAGGGAGCTCGCCAGGACTAACCAATCGTCGAGATACCTCAAAAGACGTATCCCTACCGAGTGGGCCCAAGCCGACACCAGCGTGAACACCTGTTGGGCGGTTGAGAGACCGAAACAAAGTGCCCTGAATTGGTACACCGTCCCGTCAAGGATGAAGCGGAGGTACTTCCTGGAGGATTGATGAATGGGTATCTGGAAATACGCGTCCTTCAGATCCACCGAAAGCATGAAATCATTCTCCCTGATGGAATCGAGCACTGAACGTGCTGTTTCCATCGTGAACCGAGTCTGGCGAACGAATCGGTTCAAGGGAGAGAGATCTATCACCGGGCGCCAGCCCCCCCGAGGACTTCTCCACCAGGTAAAGTCGACTGTATTAGCCCAGCGAGCCAGGAACATAGGTTTGCAGATGGACCGGGTTGGAGGTGAGGGGTGGCCGAGACTCGAAGGGTAGTAAATATCCCTCCCGAAGGACGTTCACTATCCAGGTCTCCGCTCCGTAGCGCTGCCATGTTGCCCAATGGCTCGCTAGGCACCCCTGCACTTCCGGCAGCAGGTGAGGGGGAACTCCACCCCTAGCGTTTCCCTCCTCTCTTCGACTTCTTCCCAGATCCTCCTCGAGAGAAGGACTGGGAGGAGGGTTGGTTGCGGTCACTCCTTACAGCAGAAGTTGAAGGCAGAGTCTTTCCTTTTGGCTTCGACGAGGCGATCGTCTTAGCCGCAGAGGAAGCGCCAGCTAAACTCTTGGGCTTAGCCGCAGTCGTCCGAGGTTGCCCAGCCACCTTCGAGACTGCCTGGTGGACGAGACGGTCACTGTCGTCAGTGCGCTGCTGTTCCACCGCAGCGTCCACCACCTCTCTGGGGAAAAGAGAGGAGGAACTCCGCACCGGTCCGTTGCGAAGACCCAGGGTCGCCTCACACCCAGCCGCCCTGGTCACTCAGGTGAGAACAGCGTCTCTACGCCGGAGAACCAGGTTGGCCCACAGGTTAGCCGTCTGGTGGGCCAGGTAGGAGATGGCTCTACCTCCAGACTGGCACAGTCTCACAAAAGCCGGTTCCCCTTCAGGAGTGATGTTCCCCAAGGAGGCTGCGGCTTTCAACACTGTGAGGGACCACAGGTCGATCC
The DNA here is from genome assembly GCF_015104395.2 of Macrobrachium nipponense. Taxonomy (NCBI): domain Eukaryota; kingdom Metazoa; phylum Arthropoda; class Malacostraca; order Decapoda; family Palaemonidae; genus Macrobrachium; species Macrobrachium nipponense. The sequence goes on from NC_087211.1 coordinate 39,169,329, forward strand.
AGGAGACTGCTTGGAATGCTGCCATTGTGGTAGACTCCAAGGCAAGTGCCTCTTGCTGCGAGAACCAGAGGTTCTCCGACAGGAGCTGCTGCAGAGACACCCCCGGAGTTAGCCTAGCTTGCTCCAGGTTAACCTGTTTGGGCGGCAGAGGGTCTTCTGAAGGCACGTAGAAAGGCCTCTGTCGCGGTAGAGGTGGGGGAAGGAGCTTGGAAGACCTACCGGACCGAAGCGAACCCTCCTGTCCGGAGACGAGAGCGTCCACTTGGTTCAGTACGCTGTCAGCCAAGGCCGATCGCAGCAGACCCACCGTCGTCCTGGGTTCCTTTTTGGGTCCCCATAATGACTCCAAACCCGATGTGGGCTCGGAAGGTGGGAGCGGCGATCCTTCCCCGAGGTTGTTGTGCTAACGAATCAGCGCAATAACCTCCGCGAACGACCTCTCGATCTCAGGAGTGACTACATCCTGCGGAGACGGACTGTCAAGCCCGTCCAGCGAGAATGCCTCCCGAGACCCTCCTCCTTCCACAAGAGGAACCACAACAGACCCCTCCTGGTCTCCTCCTGCCACTTGCACATGCGATCTGGTCGGTCCTAGGACCGTGCCAGGTTCGTAGGGCGTCATGGTGGGATCGCGAGGGGCACTCCTGATCGCCTCGCTCTTCCTGGTGAAGCCCGAGGAAGTTAAAGGGATAGGAGACGAAGACCTGACGCTCCCCCCGCGCCCAACGGCAGAACTGGTGTGCTGGGGGGGCTGCAGGCGATCACCAACCCGCGGTGGCGATCGAACTGCAGGCCTGGTCGAGCGGCTCTCCCAGGGAAAGCGGCTGGACTGAGAACAGCAGCGATGATCCCAAGCGTCAGAAGAGCTGCTGCTGGTCCCCCTCTCAGCCCGGTCCCGGTAGGAGCGGCGGTCAGGGAACCTGCAGAGTCCGCTGTCGCGGTGGGAGCGAGGCTTGTCCTCACAGCGCGCCACGCCGCTTGGACCAGCCAAGGCTGGGTCAGGCGACCGAAGTGACTGCTTCCTCGCCTCAGCCCGCAACCGGTTTGGGACCGTCGCATCAACCCTGGGTACCAGCGTATCGCCGCGAGAGCGATCGCTGGTCTGGTGGGAGTTGCCTGAGCGACCCCCGCCAGTCTTCCACTCCGTGCCTGGATCCTGGCGCCGAGCAGACTCGGTTGCCTGGGTCTTGGCTGTGGTGACCGTACACTCAGTACCTCTCGCGAACGAGAAGCCGAGACGGTACCTAGCGCTGAGGCAGAACCTCTGGCGCCAGGGGAGGAGGTACCAGTGTTAGCCGGCGCTCCTCCGGTCCCTGTCTTCTTCTTCCTTGCAGAAGGAGAGACGGGCCCCGTTCCCGAAGGAGCAGGAGGACCGGCGGACGTCCGAACCGTCCCACCAGAGTGGGACGGACCCTTAGAAGTCTCAGGACAAGCCTTCTTAGGGGGGGAAGAGGCAACCTTCTTCTTCTTCAGCTGTGGGGCCTTAGAAGTTGAAGGGGAAGCGGCGGCAGACGACGACGACACCTTCCTCTTCTTCTTCTTCTTCTTCTTCGTCAGCTTCCTCAGGACCACTGTCAGGTCTTCCATCCAGACGGAGCCAGGGCAGTTGCCGAAGCAACAGGGCCCGACTGCACCTGTCCGGAAGGACCTGGGGTGGGGGCAGCAACACCACAGGCAGGAACAACGGCGGCAGGAACTGGTACCGGCACTGGAGCAGCAGCATACTCAGGAACAGGAGGCGGGTCCAGGGGAGAGCTCTTGGGACACCGGAAGTCAGGGGCTGCAGCAAGAGCGGCAAAACCAGGTGGCAGCGTCACAGCGGGCATCATAACCTCCGGCAGCGACACCTGCACAGCAGCTGTCGGGGTCACTGTGGCTACGTGCTAGGTGTACACCAGGTGCGGCAGAGCAGCGTAGCCAGGCGTAGACACCATCGTGGTAGTTGTGGTGGTTGGGCCGTGGGTTACCGGCATGGCCCCTCTCGCCAGGTGACTCAGCAGCCCCTGAACCGTCGGTGTCCCTCGGAGCCCCAGCGAGTACCAGGCCCGTCCGATATCGTCCCCCGTGGCAAGCAGATCTGAGGAAGGAAAAGTCGGGTGAGTTAGTGGGGGGGGGGACAGTTCCCACCCCGAGCAAACAGAGGACCCCGAGCACAACTGGATGTCGGGGTATCTTGGCCCCCCCCCTCCACGCTCGACTGATCAAGAGAGGAGAAGGAGTGAGAAACCTCCCCCGAAGGGGAAGGAGCCATACGAGGGAGCTGAGATGGAGGGAGAAAAGAAAAAGACATGTCCGTAACCAAGGGCGTAGCCTGAGAACCCTCCGACGACTCCTTGGCCGGCTTACGGGGCTTCTTCCTCCCCCCATAAGCGCTCCCACTGCTCCTCCGACCAAAAAACACATACATCACATGTCTCGGTGCGAGAGCATTCGCGCCCTCTATACCGAGTACAAAACTCATGAGGGTCAACCTCAACAGATGATTGAAAGGCCCCACACTTAAGGCCCTCCACACCAGGGCACAATCTGCGGCTGATGGGGGGGCGAGGGGGTCTCTCCGGCTCTTGGGATTCCATTTCGAATCACAAAAATCACAAAATTCACTGTATGATATACAAAACCACACACGTACTTACGTATATCCTTGCACAACTACACACAGTAAAAGAGAAAGAAAAAAGCCTTCAAGCAGTGATGCAAACAAAGCATACGACAAGAAGCGGGCAGAGAGGCATATATATTTTATAATATTAATTAACAGCCTCATTTCCACCATCTATTATATAAAACTTGGAAGAGAAAAGTGGGGGATATGGCACCCCATCACCTTTGTACATGAATATGATACAAAGGCAGTACAGTTGCTGTATTATCACCATTTTCAAAGTCTTCATCACTAGACTGTACATGACCTCGGGATGAGGCTGTTCAGTTGGCTGGTTTGATAACATGAATCTGTTAACATACTAAAACATATAAGACACATAACTAAGAGTTGTATTAGTGTCGTTCTGTGACAATGACTTTGTTAACCTAAAAGAAAAGCGCTGGTGCAATCTGTAATACATACATGTAATTAAACCCATACAGTTACTGTACTTTTACAAGATGTGATATCCATTCGCAAAGTTACTGCACTTTTCAAAGATGTGATACCCCTGCAGAGAGTGTTTGTTTAATTTTTGAAGTATTTTATATTTTCATGCTTTTACAGTGGAACCTCGACATACGAAAGTCCCAACTTACAAAAAATGATATTTTTATTTTAAGATAAATTTTTAAATATACTTACCTGGCAGTTATATACAATTAGAAACCCACCCACCTCCCCTCAGGAGACTAGAGGGTGAGAAAATCTGAGGTTTCCAGGTAACTATCTAGAGGGCGTACAGGTAACGATCACCTGACCAACGGTCGGCGATTGCCGCGAGTTTCGAAAAGTCTGTCGTGACGTCATGACGTCAGAGAATATAGCTATGTATATAACTGCCAGGTAAGTATATTTAAAAATTTATCTTAAAATAAAAATATCATTTTTAAATATGTAACTGACCTGGCAGTTATATACATAGCTGATTGACACCTTTGGAGGAGGGTCAGAGACAGCAACATCGTTGTAAGGCAACTACTTGATAGGTAACTAAAGATTCTTACCTGCTAAGGAAGCTGACTTGACAAGTACTGCCTCTTTAGTCTGCTCTCCTTAGGAGCTCCAGCTAAGGGATGTGACCTGTGCAGCTGACGAGCTTAAAGGGGTTTGTCAACGGGACGTGACCTCTATGCGACAAAACCACCTATGCCCTTGATATGGGCTTAAACAGGCAATAGACCACCTAACCATCCAATCCTTGCATACAAGAGATTGAAAAAACACACATATACACTAGACTGTTGAAGGTTTCCCCTAACCTTCAACAGACAATCATAAAACAAACATCAAGGGTCTAACATGTAGGATTAGAGGTATCACCTCCTTCACCCAACACTGAGCCAGTGGCTACGAACGGTCCAAGGGTTCTGCAGTCTTCATATACCGTTTCTATTTGTCTCAGATAGAAAGAAGAAAATACGGAGCTGCTCCTCCAGTATGTTGCGTCTAAAATGGCTTTAAGGGACTGATTCTTTCTAAACGCCATTGACGTTGAGACTGCTCGCACTTCATGGGCTTTTACCTTTAAAGCCTTGTAAAGCATTTCATTGCACTCCGTGTGTGCTTCTTGAATCACACTTCTAATAAAGAAGGCTAAGGCGTTCTTTGACATAGGCCTTTTGGGATCTTTAACGGAACACCATAAGTTGTCAAAAGTCCCCCTAACGTCCTTGCACCTCTGCAGATAAACCTGTAATGCTCTTACTGGACAAAGAGTCCTTTCACGTTCCTGACCTGCAAAATCTCTAAGGCGGGAATCGTAAAAGACCTAGGCCAAGGATTGGTTGGAGTTTCATTCTTGGCTAAGAAACCTAAAGTGGTTGAACAAATCGCTTTAGATCTACTAATTCCTACCCTTTTATCCATAGCTTGAATCTCGCTTACTCTCCTTGCAGTAGCGAGAGCGACTAGAAAAAGAGTCTTCCTGGTTAAATTCCTGAACGAGCTCTCCTGGATCGGTTCAAACTTGTCAGACATTAAAAACCTTAGTACTACGTCCAGATTCCATCCTGGTAGTTGTTCACACTTTTGTTTCGTAGTATCAAAAGATCTAATTAGGTCGTGAAGATCTTGATTTCTAAACAAGTCCAGTCCTCTATGTCTAAAAACTGACGCCAGCATGCTCCTGTATCCCTTAATTGTAGTAGTGGCTAGATCTACTTTAAGTTTAAGTGAAGAAGGAAGTCTGCGATCTGGCTCACAGATGTGTTGGACGAGGACACCTTATTCTCCTTACACCAGTTTCTAAATACCTCCCACTTCGACTGGTAGACGTTGATGGTCGAAGCCCTTCTTGATCTTGCGATAGTTTTAGCTGCCTCTCGCGAAAAGCCTCTAGCCCTAAGGAGCTTTTCGACAGTCGAAAGGCAGTTAGCTGAAGAGCATGGGTATTCCTGTGATACCATTTGAAGTGGGGCTGTCTGAGCAGATCTGGAAGCAATGGAAGGATTCTTGGAACTTCCACCAGCCACTGCAACATCTCTGCGAACCAGTCTAGCGTCGGCCAGTACGGGGCTATCAGGGTCATTCTGGTTCCTTCGGACTGCGCAAACTTCTTTAATACTTTGTGTATCACTTTGAAGGGAGGGAAGGCGTACAGATCCAGCCCTTCCCAGTTCATGAGGAACACATCTACTGCTACCGCTTGTGGATCTGGCACCGGTGAGCAGAACGTCTGCATCCTCCTTGTCTTGTTGGTTGCAAACAAGTCTATGGAAGGTTGCCCCCATAACCTCCATAGCATTTCGCATACCTCTAACTTGAGAGTCCATTCTGTTGGCAGGAACTGGTTTTTCCGGCTCAAGAGGTCCACTCTGGCATTTAATTCTCCTTGTACAAATCTCGTTTGGAGGACGATATTTCTGTCCTTTGCCCATAGCAACAGATTCTTGGCTGTCTCGTTCAGAGAAAAGGAGTGGGTGCCTCCTTGTTTCTTGACATACGCTAGAGCTGTCACGTTGTCCATGCTTATTTCCACTACTTTGCCTGCCACACACTCCTCGAATACCTGAAGAGCTAGAAAAGCTGCCATCAGCTCTTTCTTGTTGATATGCCAATTCTTTTCGGTTTCGCTCCATCTTCCCGAAATCTCCCTGTTCCCCAGTGTCGCTCCCCAGCCTAGGTTGGATGCATCTGAGAACAGTATTAGCTGTGGGTTCAATTGTTGAAGTGAAACTCCTTCTCCCAGCTTCGCTGGATCCAGCCACCACATCAAATCTTTCTTGACCTCTGCTGAAATTGAGAAGGTGTCTGAAGCCTTTGTTCCTTCCTTTTCCAATTTTTGTTGAGGTAAAATTGCAGAGGTCTGAGGTGCAGTCTTCCTAGTGAGACGAACTGTTCGATCGAGGAAATGGTCCCCAAAAGACTCATCCATTCCCTCGCCGAACATTATTGTCTCCCCAGGAATTCCTGCACCCGATTCAGGAATCGGTCTTGTCTCTCCTGGGAGGGAGAAGCCCGAAAATCCTGAGAGTTCGTCAGAACTCCCAAATAAATGATCGAGCGAGAGGGCTCCAAGTGAGACTTTCCCATGTTCACCACTAGCCCTAGTTCCCGTACTAGGTTCAAGGTTATTTTCATGTCCTCCAGACACTGTTTCTTGGAGTTGGCCCTGAGAAGCCAATCATCTAGATAAAGAGAAATGCGGATACCCCCTTCGTGTAGCCATTTGGCTACATTCGCCATAATAGCTGTGAATATTTGTGGCGCCGTGCTGAGCCCGAAGCAAAGAGCCCTGAACTGGAATACTCTTCCTTCGAATAAGAACCTGAGGTACTTCCGAGAGCTCGGGTGGATGGGGACATGAAAATAAGTGTCCTGTAGGTCTAATGAGACCATCCAATCTCCCGGTCTCAACGCCGATAGCACTGATTGTCTTGTCTCCATCGTGAATTTCGTCTTCACGACGAAGGCGTTTAGGGCACTGACGTCCAGAACGGGTCTCCATCCTCCCGAGCTCTTGGGTACCAAGAACAGTTGATTGTAGAACCCCGGATTCTCTTGGGGTGAAACAGGTTCTATCACCTTTTTTAAGAGCATAAACTCTACTTGTTCTTTCAACACGAATCTCTTGCTGCTGTCCCTGTAATTCGCTGTTAAGTCGAGGGGATCTAAAACTGTCTGATCATGGCCTCCTTTTGGAAGGAAGCTTGCCACCTTTTCTGGAGGGCTTTCTAGAAGTTCCCGACGTCCCTCGAGGCTGTTTTCCTCGAAAAAACTGTTGTGGCTGCTTCTCCTGTCTCACTCTCTTGGTCGCAAATGAAGAAGGCAAAACCCCACTGGCTGCCTTCGATATTAGGTCCTGTGTGGTCTTCTGAGTCAATGAAGTGGCAATATCTCTAATAATCTCCTGCAGAAAAAGAAATTTAGCAAAGGGGGCAAACAAAAGCTCTGCTCTTTGTACCTGTGTGACCCCTTTAGCTGTAAAGGAGCAGAGGAGGGACCTTTTCTTCATGATCCCTGCCGTGAAAATCGCTGCCACTTCATTAGTTCCATCCCGCAATGCCTTGTCCATACAAGACATCACACTCAGAAGGTTAGATATGTCCGGTGAGTCCTTTTCTTCCACTTTCTTGGTGAGAGCACTCAGAGACCAGTCTAGAAAGTTCAGGACCTCAAACACTCTAAACACGCCCTTCAGTAAATGATCGAACTCTTGCATCGACCACATCACCTTCGCCGCTGTTAAGGTGTGTATACGATTGGCATCGACGATACTGGAGAAGTCTGCCTGAGAGGAGGCAGTACTCCCAGGCCTAGAACTTCCCCAGTCTCTTACCAAACGCTGGATTTCGAAGCCAATCTTGCAGGAGGAAAAACGAAAGCAGTTTTGCCTCGCTCCTTTTTGTCTCTTATCCAGTCGTTCATCCTCGCAAGCGCTTTCTTGGCTGAAATGGAAAGAACCATCTTCGTAAAGGCAGTCTTATTCTGTGTTCTTCCACAAAGGAACTGAGACAGGGGAGAAAGAGGTGCTGCGGGCTTGAAATCTGTTTCAAAAAGCTCTTGAAACAGAAGCATAAGGGTCTTATAGTCAGAAGGAGGAACTTGCTCTTTCGTCTCCTCTTCCGAAACTACCTCCAACATCTCCGAAGGTCTCTCTCTGTCTGGTTCCGCATCGGATGATGTAGTCAAAGCCAAAGCCGGAGCGTCATTGTTCTCGATGCGTTCCTTGGCACCATGTCCGAGTAAATCGGAAGCGTCCTGCTTGTCTGTGCTCTTCTTGGCGTTGACGCTTCGCGAAGTCTTCATCACTCCCGGGGCGTCAGACTGACGCTTGGGTTCTTGCAGCTTTTCCATAAGTACAGACAGCTGCTGTTGCATGCCTTGCAGCATATTCTTGGCTTCATTGTCCCTCGAGGGAGAGGGTAACTCGTCGGATTCGCCCGCACGAACTGCAGCCAGAGGAGTTGATCTCTCTAAGGCTTCCTGAAGACGCTCGGTAGGAAGCTTCCTCGGTAAATCCTCCCAAGTTGAAGGAGGAAGAGGAGTGTGCATCGAAAGCGCTGTCTTGCTCTGTTTAGCTGGCGAGGCTTCCGATGACGAAAACCTCTCCGGAGAACTCCAGTGACTGCAGCCGGGCAGTTGCTCATCTGATGAGACCTCACAAACACGAGGTAACTTCCTCTTGAGAGGACGAGAGGAAGTAGAGTGTCGCCATCCTCAACGCGGGGAGACGTCATCGGATGACGAACCAAACACACTCGACGTGCCTTTTCTAAGGCTGTCTGAAGCAACCTGGGAAGCATCAGCAGGTTTGCTTGAGGGCACGCCCGACCGGATACTAGAGCCTCTCGCCTCCCTCAGACTTTTGACGTTACGTCTCCCATGGGTCCGGGAGCTTGTAAGAGGTCTGGGTCTAGGAGCGCGACAGGACCAATCGGACGCACCCTCCACTACACTGGCACTAACACTAAACTTATCACTTACACTGACTTTAGTACCTGCACTTAAAGCACTTACGACAGTCCAAGTGCGATTACCCTGCTCAGTAAGAGAGGCAATCTGTTGTCCCATTTTTTCAAGAACCGCTTGAATACCTGCAAAGGTTGAGTCCTTCGCCCCCGACTCGGAGACAGGTTCGGGAGCTGATACTTCTACTAAATTACATTCAGAAGGAGCAGGGGAAGGAACTATGGGATTATCTACCACTTCCTGACTCGTTGATGAACGGGAAAGGGAATTCTTAGTTCTTCTAATCCTATCTCTCTCGAGTTTACGGACATACTTGTCCAACTCCTTCCACTCCTTATCATCCAAAATCAAGCACTCATCACATCTATTCTCAAAAGTGCAAATTCTACCCCTACAATTCACACAAAGTGTGTGAGGATCAAGAGAAGCTTTGGGAATTCTAACCCTACACCCCCCTTTACAGCAGACTCTATAAACAACTCCCGAGTCTGACATTGTTAATTGAGTAATCAAAAAACAAATCCAAAATCAATCCAAGTCAACAACAGCGAAAGCCAATAAAATACTTCACCAAACAATGAAATACTCTAGCAAGTACAAAAGACCTATCGAGGAGCCCACAACGACGAAGTTGCCGGCTCGGGCGACAGAGAAAATCTGAGGTTTCCAGGTAACTATCTAGAGGGCGTACAGGTAACGATCACCTGACCGACGGTCGGCGATTGCCGCGAGTTTCGAAAAGTCTGACGTGACGTCATGACGTCAGAGAATATAGCTATGTACGTATATAACTGCCAGGTCAGTTACATATTTAAAAATTCAAGTTACGAAAGCAAAGACGAAGATTTTTTTGCCTCTACATGCGAAAATAATTCAGGTTACGAAAGGGTGTTACTGTAAAGTCCCGAGATTCGCCCGGACCACAGAGAACAATTTGGAAATTCGCGCGCCTCTAACTCTGTAGACTCGCCACCATCCTCCCACTCTCCCATTGGTTCCTGATGCTAGTCTCCGCCGTAAGGCCGTAACATCCTGCTCTCCTATTGGTCTGCAATCTACCCCATCATGCTCTACGTAAAGGCGTCGTTCGGCCACTTCGTTGCACCAGCCTTATCGTACACACGCGGAATTCGTTCGTTCACATATACGAATTTGTTTGTTAACGTAAATTCGTGTTAGTGATTTCGCTTTGTACTTTATCGTGTTGTGTGAGAACTTAATTAGTAACTTAATTACATACGTATAGTCATGGGTCCCAAGAAAGTTGCTGAAGTTCACGGAAAGAAGAGGATGTTTTCTATGGAGACAAAGATGGAGATAATCAAGAAGTATGAGGCTGGCATGCGGTTGAGTGTGATCGCCAAGAAATACGGCCGAAATCCGTTGACGATAGGCACCATCCTTAAGCAGAAGGAAGCCATCAAAGCAGCTACACCTTCCAAGGGCATGACTATTTTGTCCAACAAGAGGAGCCACGTGCATGATGAGATGGAGAGGCTGCTTCTTGTATGGATTGAGGACAAAGAAATCGCTGGCAATAAGATAACCGAGACGGCAATCTGCCAGAAGGCCAGCGTTATTTTTGGTGATCTGATTCCCCAGGCCGAAGACGATGGAGGAGAAGGGACATCGACGGCAAACCCAGACTTCAAGGCTTCTTGGGGGTGGTTTGATAAATTCCGTAAATGGACTGGCATCCATTTGGTGGTGAAGAAATTGAAATTTTGTAAAAAAAAAATGTAAAGTATATATAAAAAAGTTTTAAAAAATGTAAAAATAAAAAAAATAAAAATTTAATTTTAAGTTTTTTGTAAAAATGATATTGTTATGATACAATAAAGTTTGTTCATACTTACCTGGCAGATATATATATAGCTGTATTTTCTGAAGTCCGACAGAATTTTAAAAACTTTCCGACACACGCATGGTCGGCCACCAGGTGGTTAGTACCATTCCCGCCGCTGGGAGGGGGCGGGTTATCAGGAACCATTCCCATTTTCATCCATAATTTTTATTTCACGGTCCCTGAGGGGAGGTGGGTGGTACTTGATTATAATATTCTGCCAGGTAAGTATGAAACAAACTTTATTGTATCTACATATCATTTTTTTGGGGTTTTTTTTTCCATGAAACTTACTGTCAGATATATATATAGCTGAATCCCACTTTCTGGAGGTGGGGAAGGGACAGAATAGAGGTAGTTTGGAAACAAATGCATGCGGATGATTTACTCTTGGTTCCACTGTTAGCAGCTGCTTCGTGGTTACTGCCACGTAAGTCTGCTTGTGCTACAGAGTTCCCAGCGAGGTAGAGACCTATATAGCTGGTGCACTCAGATGAGCTGGCAACAGGGGCGAGACGCACGACGTAGACTAGACCATATTGACCATACCATGATGGCTAAGAAGTAACATAATATATATATATATAACATATATATATATCACCACCTACCAACCTAGCCAAAGTTAAAGGTGTGTTAACTAAGGCTTAAAGAGTTTTAAGAAGTCCGCCGTTTCGGCGACTCAACACCTACATTAAGAGCTTTCCTAACCATTTTCTACAGGATAGGATGAGTGGTACTTCTTGCCCCCAAAGATGGTGTCTCCTACACGTATGGCCTAGCGACAGCCGATCTCATATCATCTTCACATCTCGCAGGGAGATGTGAAGTGACACAGAGTTGCTTCGCTAACCATGGTACTAGGATTTGCTGAGTGCCATGCTCTGTTGAAATGCTTCCGAGCCGCGCCCTCCCCCTCGTGAGCATTCAGATAAAAAGATTTCAAATCTTTGTGCAAAACACAATGAAGAGGCATTTTTTGAAAGAACTACTTCCTTAACCACAAGCCAGGTGTTCTTCATATGGCAAGTCTGGGTCTTTTCGGAACACTGCAGATTGCCTCCGAATGACTTCGACTTCCTTGAGTTTTATGTAGATAAAACTGAGAGACCGACAGGCACAGACTTCCTCTCTGGCGTCCTCCCGCAAACTTGTGCCATCCTTGCTTCCAAGCTCCTGGCCCAGACAAACCTGTTACCATTCTATAGGCCACAACGGAAGGCTTAGAGAGCACACCGCCTTGTGTTCTCTAAAGCCAAAACTTGTGACATGGCTTTAAAATCTCACTAACCCTCTTTGTCGTATCTAGGGTGGTTAGAAGAAGGCCTTCCTGATCACATGCAAGAAGTTAACAGTTAGAGGTTCTTCGAATGCTTTGACATCAGAACTTCAGACTACGTCTAGTTCCATATTGACAAGCTTTCGGATCTGGACATGCACAGCAGTCCGTCTGTACTAAAGTCAGGTGACCGACCAGTTGACCAGTCAGACAATCCAGGCTATCAATGTGTACCCTGAGACCATAAGGCACTATTTCTTCGCGAAGGAATGATTGTCTGGACTGCCTGGGCGATCCATCTAAGCAGAACCTTGGGGGTGGTATCTAACGCAACCCAACGTCGTCAGCGAAATCAACTCCTGACTCGAGCATTCTGTTCCGGAGAAAGGAGCGAGGAACCAAAAAGGCGATTCAGTCCCCGAAGGAAGAATGCCTGAAGTCCAACCTGGTCTCATGTTACCCGATCATCGGGGGTGTATAACGCACGACTTCCGTTCAACAGAAACTCGGGCTACTATCTGTCGCCATGATCTCGCACGATTGTCTGACTCCTAAGAAAACAGTGAGAAAACAAAAAGTAGATGTAGCGAGGTTCGAGATTCCACAAGAACTCAAAGATCGTGAGGGTCTTTTGTTGTTTGACCGCCCGACGCAAATCTCTGAGCCCAAAGGCGTCAACGACATATTTGCGTTTCTTTATAGTTTGTGACTGCCAGCTTAGCCGCATTCTTCAGACGGAAGGTAAGACGGTATCTTATTCCTGTCACATCTCGATAGCCTGAACGTAGTCAGACTCAGAGCTGGAGAGGTTATAGGTACTTCGGTGAGAGTAACTCGACTCGCTCGGAAAGGTCCCTTGGCAAGTGAACTAGGAAGTATGTGACCTCTGTGAATCCAGGATCCTGAAGGCCACTGGGGCGATCAGCGTCAATTGTTGCTCCCTGTTACGTCATAAATCACTCTAATGAAACATTTCCTAAGCGTTGTGTAAGGGGAAAAAGAGACTAATATCCACCCCCGTTCAATAGTCATAGGATGGCGTTTAATGTACCGATCCGGATCGATAATAAGGGGCAGAGAAGAAGAAGCCTCTTCTTCCTCACATATCGAAGAGAATATGAAATGGCGTCCGAAAGTCTCCACAACTCTCCAAATTACTTCTAAAGGAAAGATTCCCTCGTACGTCATAGTTTGCTGCCGTCGCTCGAGACGATTCGTACGGACTTTTGCATCCTTGTAACTAACCTCTAGAGGTCGTTACATTCTACGCCTGTTGTTATAATATGCTTTCTCGTAAACTCGAACAGGGACGAGGAGAAGATACTTTCTTAAGATATGAGAGAGCTGTGGAATATCAAGAAAGTTGGGATCTGGACCATGGTTCCCAAACTCTTTACGAGACTGGATGGACTACCGAATCGCTTTTACTTCATTTCATATTAAATCCAGGACATCTGAAACCCTATCCATAAAATTCCGGCACCTTCTTCATCTAATCACCTCAGGTGATAAACGCACTGAAGATGCAGATCATTCTAGATCTTGAATAATATTTTCAGTTTCCCGGTAGGAAAAACTGTGGTCCTGAATTGCAGTCTATTCGGGGAAACAAACTTCTTCAGGAAGGAAATGGTCCCCGAGCAAGCCTCATCCATTCCTCCCCGAGTATGCTTCTTTATTCCCTAATAAGGCTGCGCTTTGCCTAAGCAGGAGCGCCATATAAAGTGGCAATGTTTGCGGTAGACTGGTAGTTCTATACCGTGCGGTAACGGCACCGAAAGGATTAAGAGTAACTCTGTTTTGAACATAGTAAGGCAAAACGAATGCAACGTTTATTCATTCAGCTGTAAGAAATCCACTCAATCTTAGGGCTAATTCGTGATTGTAGGACAGAGATACAGTTAGTCAGTCAATCCCGCAGGATAGTACGTAACCGCCAGCACAGAGATACGGTTATCAGTTTTTCAATCCCGCAGGAGAGAGAGGACGTAACCTCCGCGCATGACAGCGACCGATCTGTTACTGGCTCGTTTGGAACTGGAGGACAGACACAGCGTGGACAGCGCAGCAGCAGCTTACGACGTCGTCACTTAACTTTATGTCTGGTTTGCGAGCTACCCTATTCTACGAAGAATAGGTTTCGTTATTTTTTGAGCAGAAAGACTCTCCAAAGCTGGTATATTTAAGCGAAACGCGCTAAATATATAGATGACTTTTGTGTCGTCAGAACACTACCCACCAACGGTAAAAGATAAATCGGAACTCTGGAAGGTCTGCTGGAGTAAACATTAATGTCCTTAAAATAGACAATAGACCTCATCGTTGCATCCGGAAGAGGTAACTACAGCACGTATATGACTTGAACCACCAGAAGTAAAATAACGCAAGGTAAAATTGAAATTATATCACAATAAGTTTGTTCATACTTACCTGCAGGACATAGATAACCGGAATTCAATACGCACATACATATCTGACAGGCTAATTTCATGAACAAACTTAAGAGACTCGAAGCAGTCCTCAAGCCTTCTTATGTTATTGGACTAAGCATTCATTGACGTAGTTCTACAAGTCTATTTCTTGTACGAGTCCTGCGCATGACGAATGAGAGCTCTTCCGAATCTTGTACCAATAAGAGCTTATTTCGCTTACGCAATATCAAGTTATGAGATGTTTGGTCAATGAAGAACTACCCATTTACGGACAAAGATATTTTGTCAATGAGGGATACCCACTTACTTGACAAACGAAAGTATATTGTCAATGGGGGAAGTCAAGCTGAATTGACAAAACGTAATCCAGGAGATCAAGCATTAATTTTTTCCGATTCACCCTCTCAACGAGGAAGGGGCAAGATGCCTGTTAATGAGACTGGACTTACTGCAGTAGAACGACGATGTTTCATTCGGCGCGTAGTCCCGACCTAGAACTACAAAATCTATCATCTGAAAAACCCTTTACAGATGGGATAAAAAAGCTTGCAAAATTACTGGGAAGAGGAAGAAACTCTCCAACCGCTTCCTCTCCCGTATCACAACTAATGCCTGCTAAAGCTTAAAATTTATTTGCAGTAATGGCAAAGGAAGTCGGTCTTGCGCTTTCCTAAGAGCGTCCTTTGATGATGCCTTTGCAAGAATCCCACTGAACGTTGTCGAGATCCTGCGTGCAGGACCTCGAGCCTTACATAACCCGTTAACTGCCTTATCGCAAGTCTTGACTGTGGTATGCAACTTAAATTTAATTGGCAGATATGGCGAAAGGTTGCGGTAGAGCAAACGAGATCTTCCCCTTGAGCTTTCCTTAACTCCATCACCTATTCGAAAAGCATATTAATTGACAGAGACCTCTTGAATTTCACTGAAACCCGATGTCTTGCTGGTTTCGAATAGAATTGTCTGTTCACTTTAAACTTCCTCCGAAAGCACTGCCTACTTCACATTCGTTTTGCAGTGAGGTAGAAGGTATCACCGGAGGTAGCAGGTAAAAATTCTTAGGCCCTAAATCTGAAACAAGAGCTGGAAGTTCAACAGAAACGTTCACCAGGCGACACACGTTCCTGGCCGTGCGCTGGTGCCGCTCTAGCGGCTCCACTGGAGCGGCTCGGCGGTCCACTGGAGCGCGCTCGGCGTCCACTGGCGCGCGCTTGGCGTGCACTCGTCGCGCGCCTGGAGTCCATCCGAGCGTCCCGGGCGTCCTCTCTACAAAAGCTTCCTCTACTATGACTTCCTTTTTACGTATTTCTCGGTGGAAATACGGAACACGGAGTTCATGCGACGTCGCCTTCTTACTTCTCACTGAAGCGGCAATAACGAGAGAGAGAGAGAGGACGTGAAGCGTCCTTCATTCTATAAAGCTTCTTTTAGAGGGGCGATCCTTCGAAAGCTCCACCCCTGCATGGGGAGGACGATTTCGGAGACGAAAGAAGCAATCTTTCAGTATTCGTGCACGCGCACGCACTTTGTGGCAGTCTGTGGATTCTCAGAAAACTGCCGAATGCACGCCAGATCGTGTGGTTCCTTGTACCCTCCTTAGGCTTTCGACATGCTCCCTCCCCGGTTCCCCTGGGAGTCAAGCAGAGGTCCCGCCTAGAGGCGAAACGAGGCCGATCTGACGCACCCTCCACTACACAAGGGGTTCACTGCCCTTCTGCACTTCAATTTTAATCTCTAAGCAAGCACTTTCGATTCTAAGTTACGATCGAAGAGTATCAGAGAAAGGGGCATATCCTCTACAGACACTGCTTGGCCCGAAGGCACACGGGGGGGGGGGGGCAGGTTTTAGGAGAACAATTACAAATTAGCACTTCACAGCAATGAGGAGACGAGCACCTCTCGTAGACATATTCATAGCCCGTAGGCCATACTTACAGGTTTAGGCAAAATAAAGTCCTACAGGAAGGTTAGCAGTTTCACTACCCTGACTTTTTGTTTACTGATTAATTGCGTACATACGAATCATACGTCTTCACTTACGGAATTATAGACATGTTTACTGATTAATTGGCGTACATACGAATCATAACGTCTTTCCTATACGGAATAGACAAAGTCTCACCGTCCTTACATGACAAATCTCAACAAAGAAGCAAGACCCATCCCCGCGTACTACCAAGTGCCGGATCTAACCAACTTTCGGGTAGCCACACCTATCTTTGCAGACAACCCGCGTCTGAAACTACCTAATAATAGATTCAGATATTTTTATGCAAAAATCTATCAATCAAATCAATTTAAGATAGCATATGCCTAGCAACAAATCCCACAAATCCAAGTAAATAAATCAAAGACAATAGGATACTTAGCGGCAATGAGTTTCCAAATCCTAAGACGGGGTACTGAAAAGGTGTGTTTCAGCACCAGCGACAGAAAAATTATGAATAGAAAATGGGACTGGTTCCTGATACCCGCCTCGCCAGCGGCGGGAAAGGGTACTAACACCTGGCGCGCCACTGCTGTGTCGGAGTTTTTTTAAATTCTGTCGGACTTCAAAAATACAGCTATATATATATCTGACAGGTAAGTTTCATGAACAAAATGTATTGTTATAAAATACAATTAAGTTTGGTCATACTTACCTGGCAGAATATAATATAGGCTGTATTTTCTTGAAGTCCGACAGAATAGACAATTTTCCAAAATTGCATTTTTCCTACTATACAAACCTGAGGTCCGTTACAATAGAATATACTAGCGCACTGAAGGTCGTAATCTTTCGAACAAGGGTTCGGTAGTTAACTGCTGTGTCCGACAGCTCGCGCATCGCGACTGTGAGTAAACAATCACTTTTGCTTTGGCCCAAGCAAAAACTGCAGAGTGAGGGTGTCATGAGGTGGGGCTATGTGTAAAAGGACTCAGGTTTGTATATTAGGAAAAATGCAATTTTGGCAAATTGTCATTTTTCCCGACACTGCATACAAACCTTCGGTCCTTTTACAATAGGAAGACTCACTTCTTGGTGGTGGAATCTGAGTCTGTTGTGAACAGACCTGGTGTTCGCCCTACCTTTGGAAGCCATCCCTTGTCGTAAGAGCTGAGGGAGGGAATCCAAGCCATCTGTCCCGATTGATCGGGTGTGCACCGCAGTCAATGGTCCAGACCTCTGGACCGAGTATCTAAGGAGAGGGGCAATGCCGCATCTCTTATGTACCTCACAATGCAAGAACTTGTTCCTGTACAGGAGCAATATAAAGTCATGGGTTTGACTCTTTTAGGCCATCCACTTCCCCCCCCTTGTAGAAGGAAGTGGTTGAATATTCTGCTCCTATCCCTAGTGAAAGGGATAGGATGTGGTCTCTTCATATAGCTCACCTGCATCCTCGTCCTCATCCAGCGTAGTGACGACCATTGGCCCTCTGCCCACTGTAGAGGGGAAGGAAAAGAGGGGAAGAGAAGAGCCAGTCACTCACTCACTCACCATACATCACACAGTCCACCAGGCTCTCGATGCTGTTCATCCTGCGAGGTCTGGTTTTGCTACACACCTTGTTGACCCACCACGGGTCCCAAGGAAAAGGTATCCAGGACCTGTGGGCAATATCCCGAAGGTAGAAGGACGTAAAGGTAGTCTGCTTAGACCAGACACCTGGCCTTAAGGACCTTCGCCACGGAGAAGTTCTTCGAAACGCCAACGATGGGTACAAATACTTCTGACCTTTCGTGAGCTCTCGGACGGGACGTACGGATTTAGTCACTACCATCACCTCATACGGCCCTCCTGATGACCTCACTCAGCCAGAATGCAAGACTGTGTTCTTGATACTTCTTTCTTGGTGAACCCCGTTGCTAACGAAGAGGAGTCCGACACTCATGCCTGAGGTCTCGAGTTCTCTTCAGATAGCGCCGTAGCGCCCTCACGAGGACAAAGCAGGCATCTCATCCGCATCATTTATCGTGAAGTCCAATAGGGGAGGGAATCGGAATGAATCTAACCTTTCCTCAGGGACCTGACGGTTTCTGAGCCTTCGCCACTAAGTTCGGTGACGAAATCGAGCGTCACTATCCCCCTCCCCTGGAGTGTCGTACATCATAGGAAAGACCATGGAAGTTCCCCCTACTCTCTTCGCCGATGCCAGGGCCAGCAAGAAGAGGGTCTTGGGTCAGATCCATTTCGGACGACTCTCGTGTGGCCTCGAACGGTGTTCGAGTCCAGACTCCTAAAGGACGAGAGTCACGTCCCACGCAGGGGGCTGATTCCCTGGGTGGGCAAGAACCTCTCGAAGCTCCTCATCAGCAAGGAGATCTCGAACATTTTCGAGATTCCAGCCCCCTCAGTTTCAGGACGAGCGCCAAGGCGCTCTGTATCCTTTATGGGACTGAAAGGAGCTTCTCTCGCGAAGAAACCGAGGAAATCCGCTACCTGCTTGAAGAGGTGGCTCTGAGAGGTGGACCGCCGTCTAATACGACACCAACCACAGAAGACGGGGGCACCACTTCCCTGGTAAACACAAGCTGCAGAGGACCTGACGGACGTTTTCCAGCCATCTCTGTTGCTAGCCTACAGAAAAGCCTCTCGTTCGCAAGAGAGTGGTGGATACATCCAGCCGTGAAGACTTAGGGACTGGACTGCTCTGTGGGTACAAAAATGCTCGACGTGTGCTGGCGAGAAAAGGTTGTGCCAAGGGGGAATCTCTCTCCGGTTCTCCTGCGAGAAAGCCAGCAGGTCCGGATACCAAATGGCCTGTGGCCATTTGGGGAGGCCACCAGATCATCCGAGATTCGGGGTGACCAGCGCTCCGACTGATCACCTTGCGAATCATGCTGAACGGGGAAAGGCATAGGCGAAGAGGTTGTCCCACGGGTTTTTGAAGAAGCCGTCCTCTGGCAGCTGCCCATGGGGTTCCGGCACTGCCGAGAAGAACCCTTGAGCTTCCTGTTTGCGGGTGGCGAGCAGATCCACGACTGGTCGCCCCCACAGGTCGAGAGCCTTTCCGCCAGTCCTGGTGTAGAGACCTTCGTTCCATATCACCTGATCCCGACGGCTGAGCGTGTCGCTACTAGACTACATTCCTCTTCCCTGGAATGGGATAGCTTCCGACAGCTCTATTGAGTGTGCCCCTTAGACCCACTCGGGCACCTGCGCCGAGTCAACTGGTACAACGGGAGAGGACACTAGGCCCCCCTTTTGTGTGACGTAGGCGCCACCACCGTGGTGTTGTCGCACATCAACACCACTGAGTGTCCCATCAAGCGTCCTGAAACTCTTGGGAGAGCGCGGACCGCTGCTTGATTCCAGTACATTGATGTGAAGGTGCTTGTCGTTCTGCGTTCCCCACTCCCTGAAGTCAGCAACTCCTCCGGTGTGCGCCCCATCCTCGGTCGATGCCGTCTGTAGAACAGCTGCATTGTCCGGGGGGGGAGTGCTCAGAGGCACCCTCTTAAGAGGTTCCTGTCGGCGAGCACCAGGCCTAGGTCCTTCCGTCCACCTCCTGTGTCAGTGACCCTGGAACTTGGTGGATCCGTCGCCTTTGACCAACTCTCCTTTGTCTCCATTAGAAGAGACCGCCCCCAAGGTGAAGGACGCCCATGATGCTAACTCGCGGTGACGACAGTGTCCGATTCACGAACTGCCATCGCTGACTACCTGTTCCTGCCGGAGACAGGAACTGGTTTGGCTTGCCCTCTCTGAATCTGCTGATCCGCGAGTCTGGCGGGGAAGACTCTCCCTGCTACCGTGTCGATCAGCATACCCCAGGTACTTCATCCTCTGCTTGGGCTCGAGATCGGACTTCTCGAAGTCACACCGTCCCCATATCGCGACAGAACTCGAGCAGTCAAATCCCTGTCCTGTAGCAACTGCGAGCGGGACTCGCCAGGACTAACCATCGTCGAGATACCTCAATCAGACTTATCCCGTGCTAATGGGCCCAGCAGACCACCAGAGTGAACCTCGAGTGAACCCTGTGGGGCGTTTTGAGAGAACCGAAGCATCAGTGCCCTGAACTGTACACCGTCCCGTCGATGGATGAAGCGAGGTACTTTTCTGGAAGGACTGATGAATGGTTATTTGAAATACTTCATCCTTCAAGTCCCTGAAAGCATGAATCGTTCCTCCCTGATGGAGTCGAGCACTGAGCGTGCCGTCTCCGAATCGTGAACCGGTCTTGCGAACGAACGGTTCAGGGGAGAGAGATCTATCAACCGGGCGCCATCCTCCCCGTAGACTTTTTCCACCAGGAAGAGTCGACTGTAAAGAGCCCGGTGACTGATCCGCTGCCGATCTCGACAGCTCTCTTGCTCAGCATGGTCTTTGATCTCCTGTCTAGTGCTACGCCTTCGGTGACCCGTGGACGTACGACTGCTGTGGACCGGGTTGGAGGTGAGGGGTGGCCGAGATTCAAGGGTAATAGATATCCCTCCCGATGACATCTACATCCGAGTCTCTCGGCCCGTAGCGCTGCCCAAGTTGCCCAATGGCTGTCCCAGGCACCACCCCACTCCGGCAGCAGGTGAGGGGGAACGCCGTCCCTAGCGTTCCCCCCTTTCTTCGACTTCTTCCCAGAGCCTCCACTGATGAGGAGGGCTGGGAGGAGTGCTGGTTACGGCCCCCTTGCCAGAATTCGAAGAAGACAGAGTCCTGTTCCTCCGGGATTCACGCAGCAAACCGTCTTACGCATCCGAGGAAGCGCTAGCCGAGCTCTTAGACTTGGCCGTCAGTCCGAGGCTCCCAGAACCTCGAGACTGCCTGGTGAACCATACGGTCACTGAAAGTCCTCCAGTGGCGCGTCTGTCCACCGCAAGCGTCCAACCATCTCTCCTGGAAGAGAGAGTGTGATCGGTCCGTGGGTGCGGTCCCGTTTCAAGTCCCAATGCCGCGTCACGCCCGGGCCGCCCTGAAACACCGAGTAAGGCAGCTTCCCTTCGCGGAGAACCAGTGTTGGCCCACAGGTTCACCGTTCTGGTGGGCAGGAAAGAGATGGCCTCTTCCCCAGACTGGCAAAGTCTCCCTGAAGGCCGGTCATCTTCGGGGGAAAAATTCCCCCAGAGTTGGCTGCGACCTTAGATACTGTGAGGGACCACAGATCTAGCCAGGAGACGGCCTGTAAAGCTGCCATTGCGGGTAGATTCCCAGGCCTAGTGCCTCTTGCTGCGAGAACCACAGGTCTCGGACAGTAGCTGTTTGCAGCACACACCCGGAGTCAGCCTCGCTAACTTCCGGGTTCACCTGTTTGGGCGGCATCGGATCTTCAGATGGCACTTAAAACCGCCGATGTCGTAGCAGATTATGTGGAAGTAGCTTGCTAGACCTGCAAAGACTTCAGTGAAACCGTCCCTGTCCAGAAGACAAGCGATTTCACCTTGGGTCCAGCACTGAGTCAGCCAGCTCTTGACCGCGGCAAACCCACCGTCGGTCTGGGTTGCCCTCTTCGGGCCCCCACGACTCGACCGGGACGTGGGCTCGGATGGTGGTAGCGCGATCCTTCCCCGAGGTCGTTGCTTCTGACGAATCACGCACTAATCCTCGCAAAGTTAGCCTCTGGATTCAGGAGTGACTGCATCCGTGGAGTCGGACCGTCCAGTCCCTCAAACAGGAGCACCTCCCGAGACCTCCTCTCCTCAGGAGTAGGAGCAGCGACAGCCCCACTCGTCGGTCTCCTCCACGCACCTGTGCGTAAGACCTGGCTGTCCGAGACGAGCTTTTAACGTACGACGACGTGCGGGATCCTGAAGGGGCTCACCCTTCACATGATCAACGTCCTCAATCCTCGCCCCCTCCCGGTGTACCCCAGGAGGTTGAAGGTATGTGAGAGGTCAACCTGACGCTCTCTTCCCTGGCGCTCACTTGGCGACACCAGCGGGCTTGAGAGGACTGCGGCGATCGTCAACCCTCTGGTGGCGATCGAGCTGCAGACCTAGTCGAGCCCGTCTCGCTGTGGAGAACGCTGGGCCGAGAACCGCGGCCCCAGGTCTCGGTGTCAGAGGAGCTGGTGCTGGTTACCGTACCCGATCGCTCTCTGTAAGAGCGTACGGTCATGGCGAACCGGCGAGCTCCACTGTCACGGTGGACGGTGCGGGTCCCTCACGGTTCTTCAGTTCGCTGGTACCATCCGTGGCTGGTGCGCGGAACGGGGGACCTCTTCCCCCTCCGCCCGTGGTCCGTCAGGGACCGTCACGTCCGCCCGGGTAGCCAGCTGCCTCGCCGCGAGAGCGAGAGCTGGTCTGGTGAGAGTCGCGTGGCGGCTGTCACCAGTCTTCCTCTCCCGTGCCGTGAACCTGACGCTGAGGCAGGACTCAGAAGGTCTGGTTCCCTTGCTGCACGTTCCGCTGGTAGGCGCGTATACACTCGGTACCTCTCGCGAACGAGCGGCCGAGCCGGATCCTGCTGCCTGTGGCCGAACACTGACAGCAGGTGAGGAAAGTGCCGGTGTTAGCCGGCACCCTCTGGTCCCCCGTAGGTCCTTCTTCCTTGCGGGAGAAGAAAACGGGTCCCTTCTCCCGAAGGAGCAGGGCGACAGCGAAGAACCCCCCGTCTCACCAGAGCGAACTGGCCCTTAGAAGCTCCCGAGGAGACTTCTTAGGGGGTGGGGAGGGGGGGCGACCGTCTTCTTTCTTAGGTGGGGGAGCCTTAGAAGAGAAGGGGAAGAGGCGGCTACGACGACGACGAAGAAGACGATGAAAGAACGACGTACGACACCTTCCTCCTCTTCTTCTTCTTTTCGTCCACCTCCTCAGGACCCGACGTCAGTCTGTCTCCAGGACGGGCCAGGGGCTGCTGTTTCCGAAGTCAAACAGGGCCCGGACGTACCTGTGCCGAACAGCCCACATCGGGAGCAGCGGCGCCATGAAACGGGAACAACATCAGCGGTGCGACATCACAGGACGTAGCAACCACGGCAGTAGGATCAGGAACATGAACAGCATCGTGGTCACGGCAGGTACGGCAGATACAGCTGGTCGAAGCCAAACGGCACGACGTCATCGTAACCGGTGGGAGGTCCAAGGGGGCGAGCTCTTCGTGCACAATAAGTCCGGTCGCGGCCGCACGGCAAAGCCCCCCAACCCAGGTGGAGCATCACACTCCCCGAGTTACGGCGACTGCCCCTGCACCGATGTGTGGGTGTCCAGAACCCGTCGTGCTTGGTTGTACACCAGGTGAGGATGTGAACGCGTAGCCAGTGTTTGTCAGGGTCGTGGTGGTGGTGTGGACCGTAGCATGCGTAACCGCCACGGAGCCAGCGAGATGATGAGCAGCCGCCTGGACCTCGGCACGCCCTGCAGTCCCAACGATGCCACACGCTGTCCGAGGTCATCTTCAGCGGCAACCGCACTGAGGAGGCAAAAGTCGGTGGGGGGGGGGGGGGGGGGGGGGGGAAGGGGGTTGATTTTTAGGGGATCCTCTACCCCCTACTCGCAGCGAAGACTAGCGGATAAGGACCCGAGTACAACTCCTACTCGGGGTATCTAGCGCCCTCTCTCCACACTCGACACATCAGGAGAGGAGAAGGACCGAGACACACCGCCCCCGAAGGGAAGGCGCGAGACGTGGAAAGTTGAGCGGTGGCGGCAGGAAAGAAGACGAAGTGTCCGTCACAAAGTAGTCGCCGGGAGACTTCCCGACGACTCCTTTGGAGGCCTTCGCTTCTCCTGCCCTCATACCATGTCCAACTGCGCCTCCGACCGTCAATACAAACATCACAGGGCTCGGCCCGGGTGCATTCGCGCCCCCGGCACCGTGCACACAACACATGATGGTTCAATCTCGGGAATGTAAATCTGAACTTCCAACTCCCGCATTTGCGCCCTTTCGGTACCCTGTTAGGGGGGGGGGGGGGGAGCTAATCTCCTTGGGGTAGCGAGGCGTGGAGATTCCATCATAATTCAATTGCAGCGTAATTAATTATGATAAGAGAGAAAACTGTACTTACAAGCTCTTTCATACACAATTAACAAACAAACTAGAAAGCAAACGACGAGTCGAGCGGGCAGAGAGCGAACACACACGTCCATCCCCGTGAGGCCGAAAGCAAAAGTGATTTGTTTACCTCCGTCGCGCGCGCGCGGGCCTGTCGGACAAGGCCAGTTAACACCGAACCCTTGTTTCGAAAGCTTACGACCTATCGCAGCTGCCGCTAGTATCTTCCTATTGTAATAGGATCGAAGGTTTTGTATGCCCGTGTCAGGGAACAATTAAAATTGCGGCAAACACGCAGTGGGGCTGCCAGGTGGTCGTACCCAAACCCGCCGCTGGGAGGCTGATATCAGGAACTACTTCCCCTTTTTCTATTCATATTTTATCATTTGCCACTGTCTCCTGAGGGGAGTGGGTGGGCACTTTAATGTATATATATCTGCCAGGTTATGTATGAACAAATTAATTGTATTATAACAATAACATTTTGTTTCTGAAACTTACTCTGACATATATATAATATAGCTGAATCCCACCTCGAATGGTGTGAAGAGAAGAATAGGATTTTTGGAAACTAAATTAGTAGATGATATACATCTTGGTTCCTGCGCTGTTAGCATAGCCGACTTCGTGATTACTGTCCAAAGTCTGCTTTCTGCGTTACTAGAGTTGCCGAGCTAGTAGAGGACCTGTATGCTGGTGCGCTCTAGATGATCTGTACAACGGGGCGTGACCACAATGTGACTAGCCTATGACCATACTTCTGAGGGCAACCGAAGCTAAAACCCCACCTGACCTAACCTATCAAAGTTAGTTCATAACTTCCTAGGCTAAAGAAAAGGAACGCGCCTCAAGCGAACCAACCCTCAAGTTAACAGCACACCTATCCCTTTTCTATGGATAGGATTCGTGTTGCTTCCTGCAGCACCCAATAATATATCTACGGATATGTATGGTCCTAGCGACTTACGGATCTGAAATGTCGTCTTCACTCCCGTCGGAGTGTGGGAAGCGAACACAGAGTTTGCTTCGCTAAACGTGGCACTCAGATGTTACTGAGTGTCATGCTCTGTTTGAATCTTCCGAGGCCACGCCTCAACACTCTTGAAGCATTCATATTAAGAAAAATCTCAAAGCTTTATGCAAACATAATTAATGAGACCTCTTAAAAGACTCTTGGCTATAATGCCAGGGTGTTCTTGGGACCTGAACCGTTCTGGTCTTTTTACGGACCACCGCAGATTGCGGGATGTGCAGCGAACCTCAGAGTTTCTTCGCTAAAGCGTGGCACTCAGGATGTTACTGAGTGTCATGCTCTGTTGAAATGCTTCCGAGCCGCGCCCTCACCTCTTGAGCATTGATATTAAGAAATCTCAAATTCTTTATGGCAAAACATAATGAATGAGACCTCTTAAAAGAACTCCCTTGGCTATAATGCCAGGGTTTCTTGGACATGAACCATTCCCGGCTCTTTTTACGGAACACCGCAGATTTGTCCTTTTTTTTTTATTATTTTTTTTTTTGTTACCTGGACTGTCTACAGTTTTATCAAGATAAAACTTGAGAGACCCTCAGGGCACAGGAACTCTCTAATGCCCTTCCCAATAATTTGGTGCCATACCCTTGGTCTCCAAGCCTTCGGGTCAAGGGTATAGACAGGTTTTCGTTTCTTATCACGAACGGAAGGCTTAGAGGACAGACGCATTATGTCCTTTAAAGCCAAAACCTCTGAGGATGCTAAAACCTCACTAACCCTCCTTGCCGTGCTAGAGGCGGTTAGATAATATTAGCCTTTCTGTACGTGTATTAAGTTCGTAGAAAAGGAATAGTTCGAAATGCTTTTTGGCATCAGAAACTCAGACTCGTTCTAAGTTCCATGCCGGAACCTTTGATCCAGAAGAATTTTTCAAGATCTCCACAGACCTCAAAGATCGTGAAGCTTTGTTGTTTTGACAGAACCGAATCTCTGAGCCATAGAGCCGGTCAAACAAAACATATTTTGCATATTCTACAATAGTTAGGACTGTACTATCTTCTCTCAACTTCATACGGAAAGATAGAACCATAACGAATTTCACAGAGGTCGATGAGGAGGAACGTCATTCCCCTTCACGTATCTCCAGAAACGGCCCCCTCCGATTGAAAACTGAAAATAGGCGCACTGCTTTGCCTTGGCCAAGAGACTGCCATTATCTTGAAGATCTTATCGCTTCTCGATAGGCTGACGCCTTCATACTCGAGAGGAGAGATATTAATACTTCACTAGTGACGATGTTAGATTACACAACCGATTCTCTCGGGAAGGGTCTTTGACACTTCTCTGAATTACCTGACCTCTGTGAATCCACCTCTTAGAGGCCAACATGTGGCGACTAAGCTAATCCTCTAGGATCATGAATAAAGGGAACAACTTAGAGAACTCCTTCGTCTTCAATCTTACGAAAAACTTAACGAAAGGACGCCCTCATCTCTCCTCACTTTCGCATACTTCTAAGTGAGGTTACTCAACTCAGTAGTTGTTTTGCCTTCGTCGAGAAGACCCCCACGGACGTGCACTAGTTTTACCGAACCTCTTGAGGATCGTTACGTTCCGTGCCCAACCCATAACCATTCTCTCTTCTCGACTATGCTAGAGCTGAGAATATCCGGATGATTTGGGCCCACCTCGAGTCCAACTCGCCTTCGAGAACTGGCGAGCCGACCAATTTGGCTTCGCAATTCTTTCAGACATGTGCCAGAACATCTGTTCTCCTGTTCGGATGTCTGCACCCTCCGCTATCACCCGAGGTGATCCTCAAGCGTTGAGAGAAAATTAGAATTCACAAGATCTTTGATTTATTCCAATTTCTTCGTGAGGAAAATTTGTAGAGGTCTGAAATTGCTGTTTATTCAGGGAAAACAGCTTCTCCACGGAGGAAATGGTCCCCTAGCAAAAACTCTCCATGTTCCCTCACTCAGCCTGCTTCCTTCCCTAAATAAGGCTGCGCTTTGCCTAAGCAGGAGAGCATTATTATAGTGCTATGCCGCGGTAGATTCGTACAGAATGTTACCGTGCGGTAAACCCGCACCTAACAAGTATAAGAAATATCTTGTTGAAATATTCTAAGTAAACGGCAGGTATGATCATTCAAGATTACTAAAAATTTCCTCAACCCGAGGCTAAAATCCATGATTGTAGGGCAGAGAGACGGTTTATTCAGCCATTCCCGCAAGGGAGAGAGACGTAACCAACCGCGCATGACACCGAGCTAGCCGGATACTGCATAGATCATCATCATCACAGTAACATCAGCCTTGATGATCGTCTCGCACTATGTGCCTGAGTTGCCAGCTACTCCTTTTACGAAGGGATAGGTATGAAATTATCGAGCAAAAGGAAACTCTCAAGCAGGCATATTTAAACGAACAAAAATTCGCTAAATACAGAAGCTGAGTTGGTGTTGCAGTTCAATTAGAATACTTCTCGTCTAAGTCGCAATCCGTAGAATAACTAGGATATGCGCCTACCCCTCGGACAATTCAACTGCTTAGTAGAATCATGTCGCGAGTTAATATACGTAGTATATTTATAGTATTCTGAACAACGATCTCCATCCTAAATTCTTTCCTTCAAGAAAACAAAATAAGGATTGGAGATCGACCACCTTCGATCTCTATCAAAAAGAGTGAAGGAGAAGTCTTCCTCGAAGGAAAGCTTCAATGGTGAACAGAATACTATCTGCCTGAGTTGCCAGCTACTCCCTTTACGAAGGAATAGGTATGTATTATCGAGCAAAAGGAAACTCTCAAGCAGGCCTATTTAAACGAAACAGAATTCGCTAAATACAGAAGCGGAGTTGGTGTTGTCGTAACAATACCTGAAGAGTTGTTCTTACTCCGAAAACTCTTGGAAGGTTGAAGGGAGTGTCAAATAAATACATTAGAACAACAGTTCTTTCGGCTTCTATCCGCAGAGGTAAATACGATATGCGTATATGACTTGACCCATGCGTTAGCAAAATGACGCAAAGATAAACTACGTAAGTATTGTAGTAATTTGAACATCGAATTCTCTACTACATCTTTCCTCGACGAGGAAGAGAGAAAGAAAGGAAAACGACTGTCCACGTTCTAATGAACGAGACTTTTAAAAGAACTCCTTGACTCTTTGCCAAGACTCTTTTCCAGAAAAGGGAGTAATATTCGAATAGAGATCATCAAGAGAGAACCGAGGATCGAAACAGACCGTTCAATGTTCTTATGATGATGGACAAAGACTTCCTGGATAGTCTACAAGTCTTTCTCTTAACCCCGGATGAGCCTCTGAAAATGAATGAGAGCTCTCCGAAATTTGTTAGAGTTTATCCGCTTAAACGATAAAAACGTTAAAATCTATGTCAATGAGAACTACCCCATTTATGAGGGGTCCCCCACTTAAATGACAATGGGGAAAACGTCCTGACTTGACAAAACTATTAGCACTTTGCTAATAGGGGAAAACCCTTTAACATGACCGAAAGTCACCCAGGAATCCGAGTATATAAATCTTCCCGATTCTCAAAGAAATCGATGAAGAGGAAAGAGGGATCAAAGAAAAAATTCGGGTATGTCTCTCCGCTAACTCCGAATCCTTTTTAAAAATTTCTGTAAAGAAATGTCCTCAACACAGCAAATAAGACGCCTTCAACCAGTCTTTTCTCTCGCAAAGCGTCCTGCCGAGCTTCCACCGAAGCGTCCTGGCGAATGTCCACAAAAGCGTCCTGCTGAGCGTCCTCAAAAGCGTGCTGGAAAGCGTCCTGCTGAGCGTCCTGCCGAGCGTCCTCAAAAGCGTCCTGCTTAGCGTCCTCAAAAAACGTCCTGCTTAGCTACGAGCGTGTCTGAGCAGAGAACACCAAGTCTTCTGAACGATGTTTCAGAGAGGAACTCGTTGAGCGCCTTGATGCATGCAAGGCCCGCCAAGAGGCGTCCTGGCGAGCGACCTTGCCAACATCTCAATGTTATGACGAACCGCGTTTTGCGTATGACATTGAATATTTTTAAGGGACGTCCTCATGCGAGTCTCCATGGAGAGCCGCACGCTGCTCCTGAAGTGTGTGAACACTAAAGGAAGACGTATGCTTTCGTCTTTTCGCAAGGTGCTTGCCGAGCGTCCTGGAGAATGTCTCTACTTATAGGACGTCGAGCACCTCCAAAAGCTTCCTCACGTCTAAATGCCCTTCTTATGCCGACCAGAGACATAAGTTGTTTGACTGTGCAAAGCAGCTTGCCGGCCATCAAACTTATCAGCTTGCTTTTTCGAAGCTAAAGCGAACGTTACATAACGTATATGGAGCGCCATGAGGAGAGGAGACGAATACTGAGTTGCTCCTCCAAAAGGTGGAATCAAGAATGTCCTTGATTACCAAATTCTTTTGGAATGCTAGCGAGGTTGAAACAGCTCTAACTTCATGAGCGTTCACTCGCAGGAGGCTCAAATCACTCTTCTGGCAAGATGATGAACCTCCTTAATAATGTCAGTGATATAACATGATGCGTTCATCGGCAGGAGGCTCAAATCACTCTTCTGCAAGATGAATGAGCCTCCTTAATAATGTATAAATGATGTATACATGAGCGGTCACTCGCAGGAGGCTCAAATCACTCTTCTGGCAAGATGAATGAGCCTCCTTAATAATGTATAAATGATGTATACATGGAGCGTTCACGCGCAGGAGGCTCAAATCACTCTTCTAAGGCAAGAGTGACTGAGCCTCCTTAAATGTCCCTTAGGAAAAGAGATGCCAGTGCATTCTTCTAAAAGGGAAAATGTGGTCTCTTTACTCTTTCATCCTCTCGTGACGAGAGAGAGGACGGTGAAGCGTCCTCTTCTCTAAAGCTTCTTTAGGGGGCGCGAGTCCTTCCGAGAACTCCAACCCGTGTGGGGAGGACGCCTCGGAGGACGAGAAGCAATCCTTCAAGATTCGTGCACGTGCACGATCTTTAGCAGCCTGGGAAGCGTCAACAGGTTCTGCCGAAGGGACGCCAGATCGGTGGGGAGCCCCCGTAACCCTCATGCGGCTTTCGACATGCCCTCTCCCTGAGTCATGGGAGTCCGACAGAGGTCCAGGCCTAGAGGCATTATGGGGCCGATCTGACGCCCCCTCCACACACAAGGGGCACTACACTTCACAACACTGATTGGAGAGCGAGCACTTTAGTCTAAGATTACTTGATGTAATCCTCTAGCAGACACTTCTTCTAGGCCGCTAAGCCATCCACCACAGGATTAGGCAAATAAAATCTACAGGAGGTTAGAAGGTTCATTATTTCTAACTTCTGTTTACTGTGGAGGAAAACTCCTGATTCTAACACGCTCTAAAATGCGTAAATGAATCCTCCTTCTTCCGTAATCAGTCACACATTACACTAATTGTGCAAAGAAAACATGTAAACGTCATATATACTAAGCGAGTGTCTACCGAAAGTTCCGGTAGCCTCACCTTACCATGCAGACAACAAAGTCTGAAACTAGGCTAACTAGCTTCAGACATCAAATGCAATGAAAAAAAAAATTTACGATAGCGTATGCCTAGCCACAAATCCAAGTTAATAATCGAAAGAATAATTAGGATACTTAAGTGGCTAATGAAGTTTTCAAAATCCTAGGCGGAGGTCTGTAAACAGTTGTTTACCGACCAGCGACAGAAAAAAATATGAATAGAAAATGGGAATAGTTCCTGATATCCGCCTCCCAGCGGCGGGTTTGGGTACTACCACCTGGCCGCCCACTGCGTGTGCCGCGAATTTTTAAATTCTGTCGGACTTCAGAAAATACAGCTATATATATATATCTGTCAGGTAAGTTTCATGAACAAATTAAGTGTTAATGTTTTATACCATTTGTTATTGTGTTTCGTAAAGTTTAGTGTTAATGTTTTCTGCCATTTTTTAATGTTTCATAAAGTTAAGTGTTCATGTTTTCTGCCAATTGTCCTCCTCCTCTGTCACCACTTTCGAAGATTGCCTCACTCGAAAGTAAGGGTCCACATTTTACTACATACATATGTACATATAGTATTTCTTGTACCATGTAGACTAATACACTTTATTTACAGGTATGCAGTACATATTAGTAGTATACAGTGGTCCCCCCGTATTCGCGGGGGATGCGTACCAGACCCCCCCGTGAATAGTTAGAACCCGCGAATGTTTGGAACCCCTATAAAAATGCTAAAAACAGCCTATTTTGTTAGTTAAAACTCAAGAAAAACCCACTAAAAATTTTTCTACATGGTTTTTTTAATAGTTTTATCACAAAAAGTGCCTTTTATGATGAAATTCATCAAAAAAACCAGGAATTTGTGGATATTTATCATGGAAAAATACCGCGAATGCGCGAATTTTCCGCGAATAATGCAAGGAAACGTTCCCGAGAGAAATCCGCGAATGTGTGAGTCCACGAATCTGGAGAACGCGAATACGGGGGGTCCACTGTATGTAGTTTAAGTTAGGTATTGAATGGTCCAAATATGACAATTTGTCCAAAATTGCATTTTTCCTAACTATACAAACCTGAGGTCCTTTTACAATAGTGACCTTCCTATTCCTAGTGTAAAAGGACCGAAAGGTCTGTATCCCGTGTCGGAACAACTTAGGAGTCTGGCGCCTACTGTCGTCTGAAGGACTTGCTTGCTATTTTGTTGTCTTGATAGATTTCAAGAAGGTTTTACCTCTCCTGCCGGGTCTTCGCCCTCGAAAAGAAGCAGATCTGGAGGATGGACCCCCTCGAAAAGGCTCTTGCGCTGTGGGTTTCTCTTTCTTGTTCTTCACAGAGAAGGCCAGTCGAGGCTTCCTCATCGACTGTGCCAGCAGGTCCTGAGTCGCCTTGGCCGAGAGAGAGCTCGAAATATCTTGCACTATCTTCTTGGGGAAGAGCTGTGACGAGAGCTGCGAGTACAACAGCGAAGACCTCTGGGCGTGAAAGACCGACTTAGTCAAGAAGGAGCAGTACACGGCCCTCTTCTTGACTACTCCCATACCGAACAAAGATGCAATCTCGCTAGCGCCATCCCTTACAGACTTATCCATACAGGACAATACACAGTGGAGGTCTTCTGGAGAAAGGGCGTCCGGCGTCTGCGTCTTCCTGGCCAAGACTCCCAAGGACCAATCCAGGAAGTTGAAAACCTCGAGAACTCGGAACATCCCCTTCAAAAGATGGTCGAGCTCATTCATGGCCCATGACGTCTTGGCAGAATTAAGGGCTGATAGTCTGGTGGCGTCCACTAACGCAGAGAAGTCTGAATCGGCAGATGACGGGAGACCCAGGCCCAAGGGCTCTCCCGTTTCATACCAAAATCCGGTACGTCCAGTCAGCTTAGATGAGGGGAAGGAAAACACCGTCTTCCCCGCTTCTTCCTTGGAAAGAAGCCACGATCCAAATCCCCTTAGTGCCTTCTTCATAGATAACGTAGGCTTCATCCTGACGCAAGAGGATCCTTTCGTTGTCTTGGAGGTTGAGAACAGCGAATGTGGAGACGGAGGAGCGGCAGGGCTGAGGGAATCTCCAAACTCCTGGAGAAGCAAGGCGGTTAGCTTCTTGTAAGCAGAAACCGCGAAAGTCTTATTGGAATCCTCGTCAGAGCCTTCCTGGTCTTCTTCCACCGACGAACGAGGAGGGTCCTTTGAAGAGGAGGCGGTCCTATCAGGAGAAGGGCGCCTACGAGAAGCTTGTCGCCTGTCAGGGGTGGCAAAGGCATCAGGAGAGCGACAAGCAGAAACAGAAGAGCGCCTACTGGACATGAGAAGTCTGTGTGAAGACTCGCGATTCGAAGTCGAAGACAACTTGGACAAGGGAGAACGCCTATCAGCAGAAGAACGTCTCTCATGACGAGGGCGCCCACGAGGCTCTTGGGTCTTATCAAGAGGTGAACGGCTTCCCGGAGAAGAGCGCCTGCGAGGATCTTGGCGCCTGTCACAAGGAGAGCGGCTACTAGGAGCAGAGCGCCTACTAGGCGAGAGGCACTTGCGAGGGTCTTGGCGTCTGTCAAGAGGAGAGTGGCTACCAGGTGAAGAGCGCCTAACAGGAGAGAGGCGCCTGCGAGGCTCTTGGCACCTGTCCAGAGGAGAGCGGCTGCCAGGCGAAGAACGTCTACCAGGAGATTGGCGCCTGCGAGGCTCTTGGCGTCTGCGAGGAGAAGAGCGCCTGTTAGGACTAGTAGACTGGCGCCTGTCCTGTAAAGAGCGCCTGTCCAGAGAATGGCGCACGCTCAGGGAAGAGCGCCTGACAGGAGAAGAGCGTCTGCAAGGCGAACGGAGCCTGTCCAGCGAAGAGCGAACGTCAGCCGAAGAGCGCCTGCCAGCAGCCTGGGGCCTGGATGAGGAGGGGAGCCAGCCAGGAGAGGGGAGTTTCTCACGAGAAACCCCTCGCTCAGGAGAAGCCGCAACATCCGGAGAAGAGCGCCTACGTAGAAGAGAGCGTAAGTCGGGAGAAGGGCGCCTGGATTTCTTGATTGGAAGAGAAACGTCCTTCCTCCGACGAGAACTGCCGGCCAGGGAGTCAGCGAGGGCCGAAATCTGTGCTTGGAGCCCGGCGAGAATACTAGAAGGGGACTTCACAGGCTCCTCTTCCGGCGAAGTAGAGCGAGGTGCACGAGGAGAAGAGCAATCAAGAGATCTCCTGGGCCTCTTAACATCCAGAGAAGGCTCCTCTGCTCTTCAAAGGGCGTGAAGCTTCCGGGGAGCTCCATCCACGCTTCGGCGATGGCAAAGAAGACGAGGAGAAGCACTGGCGCAGGATGTCCTTCTTGATGTGGTCCGAGGCAGCCTGGGAACGCACATCAGGATCTGCCGAAGGGACGCCTGACCGGTGGAGGCTCTCCCTAACCTTCCTGCGGCTGTCGACTTTCCTCCTCCACTGGGTCTGGGAGTTTGGAAGCGCTAAGGAGCCAGTCAGACGGCCCCTTCCACAACACTGGGGGCACTGCACAGATCACTTTCACTACCACTCTTACCTTTTTCCAAGGAGCGGATCTTAAGCTCCATGCTGCGAATCGTGGCTTTCATCGCAGCCACCTCCGAAGACGTATCCTCGGGTTCAGCGCAGGGAGCAGGGGCTGAAACAGGGCAAGAAGGTTCTACTTCTACGAGAGGGTTAGGTTCTGACTCTAGCTCGCTAATGCGAGACCTACTCGAGCTTCGGGAGGAAGCTTTACGTACCCTGTCTCACTCCAACTTCCTTAAGTAGGAAGAAAGAGACTTCCACTCATCCTCATTCAAACCCTCACATTCCTTACGTGGGTTGTTAAAAGCACAATCATTCCCCCTACACCTCATACATACAGTGTGAGGGTCAACCGAAGCCTTCGGCAACCTCACCTTACATACATCCAATGAACATACTCTAAACATAGTAGGTGTCTTAACAACAGAATCCAAATCAGACATATTCAAAGAAAAATCCAGAGCAAAATCAAAACAGTCCACAAAAAAGCGTATGCCAAGCCAAAAAGATCCAGTACATCACCAAAAATCCGTCCAAAAGATCCCAGGCAAGCGAGAGCGAAATCAACTATCAGGAGGAACCCACAACAGTTGTTGCCGGTCCCAGCGACAGAGAAAATCTGATTAGAAAACGGGATTGGTTCATACACCCGCCTCCCAACGGCGGGAAGGGTAGACCACCTGACCTACCTGTCACGTGTGCTGCGAGATTTGAAATTCTGTCGGGAACGTCGGAGACTATAGCTAAGTATATATCTGACAGGAAAGTTCATGTACAAAAGAATTTTTTATATTCCATTACTGCAAGTTTTCAAAAATCGCACCAAAACATACATCAGCCATCTGGTTTGTATTCGTCCGCCAATTATCTAGCAGACGGTACTCTTGCCCGACGAAACTGCAGGCACTCCTATGACTTTAATTTCTAACTTTGGAGGAAATACTTAGCTACTTCAAAAGGATAGTAGGGGTCTCAAGCAGTTGCTCTCACCACCGATGACTCATGACTGATACCCATCTCCGGTGTCAGGATGTGTTAAAGTACTTTATCGGAGGGTGGATCCACACGCGGTGAAAACTGGATTAGCTAGTCCAGTCGGTTGTTTTGGAGTGCCTACAGTTTAGTTGCCCACGGGTTTTGTCTGCTATGGAATCGGCGGAGCAATACAAACAAGATGGCGGACAGTTTGTTTTGGCGCAAGGTTTGAAAACATGTGTCCTGTCAGAAAACCCAAAAACCTAAAAAAACGGTAATGCGGGACCCTTTAGGGAAGCGGGGTTTTTGGGTGGGGGGAGAACACATGAGTTTTGGTTAAAAGTTAATGAAGACGGTAAGGACCTATTGGGAAACCGGGGTTTTTGGGTGGGGGGAGAAATATCGAATAATGTAAAAAAAAAAGTGGAGCTCCTACAGATTAATTGGGCAAGGGTAATCGAAGAATGCAAAAAAAATGGGTTTTGTCTGCTAGGGAATCGGCTAACTAATACAATCAGGATGGCTGCCGTTCGTTTTGGCTTTCATGTTGTTGCATGTTCGGGTTCGGGCCGGGTCGGTTCCGTGGGTTCGGGTCGGGTCGGCTGCGGGTCGTCTGCGAGAACTACTTACCTAGGCGGAGTGATTAAAGACCGGGCAAAATGGCGTTACGCGGCCCGGGCAACTAAACTGTAATCAACCCGGTTGTTTCCCCTATACCTATCCAATAGACATGAAAGTCAGTCATCAAAATCACATCAGTAGGCCTAGCTAGGCTACCTATACCTACTTTCTCAGAGAGTAGCCTACCTATTACTAGTAATGGTTGTACTATCTAGTAGTCCTATTTTACATTACATAGTAGTAGGAGGTACTCAGGCTAGGTAGAGATTACACACCCCACAGGCTAACAGGCTAACTTCATTAGTATCATCTCTAAAATCTGGTACTCAGTATCTACTACTACTATACCTACCTAGGATATCCTAGGTAGGCTAGTAGGCTAGGTAGGTACTACCTACTCTGTTTTTTTCCATCTGTCCATCGGCCTATGGTGTTTGCGCATGGCAACACTGCGTCCGGGGCTGTATATAGTAAGCTATGATATCCAATTTCGAATATTAACGGTGTAATTCGCGTACAGTAAATTATTAAAACACTTTCCAGTTGCAAATGTACACCCAGATATCCTTTTATTTAGACACAACGTAACTACTAGGTAGTACCTAGTATAGGTATTTAAGCACGGGACGCAATGTTGCCATGCGCGACCCCCACAGGCGGATGGACAGATGGAAAAAAACAGAGCTAGCTAGCTAGTAGCTACCTAGTATATGGTTTAGCCTACTCCCTAACCCATGACTAGGTAGACACGACTACCTTAGCCTAGTACTACTAGGTAGGTAGGCCACTCGGTACAAATTAGCCTTTCTAATTACCCGGTTAATCTAAATAATCAAGACACCGCTGGTATTTCTTTGGATATTGCAGTTTCCTACTTAGCTACTATATGTGGGATATCTCGGTCTTCGTAAGGTACACTTTCGCACATAGTCAATTCGAAGTATGTAAACAATTCTACTATACTGAACTTATTTTCGGGGTGTGTTTAACACACATATTTTGGTTTCTTGGATCGCCAATATACAAACATTACTTTTACTAAGAGGGATTTACAAAAGTTAAAAATCTATCATAATATTACTATAATTGTCAATAAATCTATCGTATA
Organism: Macrobrachium nipponense; assembly: GCF_015104395.2. NCBI lineage: Eukaryota > Metazoa > Arthropoda > Malacostraca > Decapoda > Palaemonidae > Macrobrachium > Macrobrachium nipponense. Next base: position 39,206,021 of record NC_087211.1, read on the forward strand.
CATTAGTAACATAGAAAATTTATTTATCAAAATATATCTGTATTAAACGATCCCGAATCGACCATTAAAACATTACTCTTCTTCTTACACGAGTTAATAATAACAAGACTACACAAACAATAAACAACATTATTAAAAATATATATATTGTTAACAAATCTAAAGGCATACAAAAGAGATAATAAGTACGATCATCTTAGGAAGCAACATACAGCTAATGTGACAATGTGTGTAAATCATTTCCTTGCTGCCTGAAAATTACAACATTTCTATTTTTATCAAATTCCCAAATAACTTGTTGACCACACTTCAAAAGATGTTCGGAAACGCCTAAAGCAGCTAGGAAAGCATTTCCATAAAAAAGGTGAGCGACTGAAGAAAATAGGAATCCTTAAGCTATATTAAAATCTCTTCTACATTGCTTAGTCGAGGTCAGGTTGACAACGGACATCGTTTTGATATAGTATTTATGCAGGCTCGAATCCTGTCACTAGCATCAGAATTACTTCATATTCTTGCATTTGTATCTAAGGCTTTGTAGTGACAAGCGTATCCAAAAAGTGTGAAGATTCTGAAAGTCAAGAGGGCATTGTCATCATAAAGATATTTAGATAAAATTATATAGAAGGACAAGAAATAAACATTTGTATTATTACGGATGGGTTTGTTAATGAACGAAATACATGCATATTATTTAGCTGAAGTTCTAGCACCTAGACATAGCAACTTGCAAAATGAATCAAAATTTATGCAAATCTGTATAATATTTCAGTAAACTCAATACTTTCACAAGTAGAAGTATCAGACAATTTCTTCTGATGCTTGAGTAATTTTATTCATCTTTGGAGTGGCAGGCATCAAGTAATTAAACGTTTAATATCTTAGTTTTGATTACTTGTACACCAAATATTGATTTCATTTTAAAATGACAGAAAATTATGGTAGCGCAGTGGGATTGTGTTTGACCCTCCTGAATTTAGTTACAAATTCTAGCACTGTGCCAGGAAGTCCATCGCAGGTATATAAGTAAAACTTGAAATTATGAGGTTACATAGGTTTAATTACCGTAATTTGTCTGACCCATCTATTAGAAGGTCTAGGTTTCATAAATTTTATTTGATGAATAAATCCATTCCAAATTATTTAACTGACATAAATGTAATCAATATAGTAGTGTGAAAATACATGCAACAATTTTTGTATCGTATTTGCACATTTCTACAAACGTATTTGATATTTTTGCCATATTTCAACTAGTAAAATGCTACGTTTTTTCTTATTCTAGTCTATCCGAGTCATGAAAATTAATCTATTGCCTAGAAACTAATACAAAATGCATTTTCACTGCAGCAAGTCTTTTCAATCTGATGGCTTCTTCCACAACAAGGTATGACAAAAATAAAAATTAAAACTGCAGTTACTACCGCACTCTCACATGAACCTTGTAAGTTTTCGTATAAGAGAAAGATTACTCCTTTTCTTACACAATCCTGCACTTTCTTTTCTGTTTTATGATGCATTCGTAAGGGTAATCTTCGTATGTAAAAATCTGAAGTGCTAACCAGGGATAATTGTTTCATTCTTTTGTATTTTTTAAATCTTAAATTTGCAGCATAATACCAAAATGTTTGGGCATACAAATCCATTCCCATTAAGCATAAAAACACAGGCTCTCTAGACCGTTAGGCTTTTTACGTAACGATAGTATTATATATACTCTCCAAAGCATTCTGTGGCAAAAGAGGAAAGCAGAATAAGACAAGTATAGTCCTTTTGGTTAGCTGAACAACCAGAAAATGTACTAATCCACTCTACATTCACAGATCGCAAAAACAATCACTCCCTCAAAATGGGAACCTATTTGCTTCAGACATAATCCCTCCATTTGTATTTTTCATAGATCCATTTGTGTGTTAACTTTTCTCTCTGTATTTACTTTTATATAGAACAACTTCCTGTTCTTCGAGTATTTGCTCGCTTTTTCCTATCCTTTTTAATTATTGTATGCTTTCTCTTTCACTTTCCCGTCCCCTTCTTTTGTGCAATTGCACCTCAAGTAATCTCTGTTTTCCTTACACTAAAACTCTCATGTACTAATCCCACTGTTTCTTCTACGCATGCTTCCTACTTATTTAGAACTACAAACACTTTCAACTGACTCTACGGCCTCATCCTCGTTCCCCTTCCGTGTATTTAATCTTAGTCATTCTTCATAAAATTTCTCTTTGTATGTGCTTATCACTTTCTACTTTATCAAACTTTCATTTCAAGCACATAAACAGACTCCTATCTGACTTTCACATCTGCTTATCCCATATTATGCTTATTAAAAAAAGAAAAAAGATCAGTTGTACTTTCCAGACATGCCTTTCTCTACCATTATATCCATCTCTCTCACTGCATAAGCGTTATATAAATGACTAATACTGAGTTCAAGACCCATGGCCTATAATGTAGTGTAAGATATCCTCACGCTTAATCTATATGAGTATTAAAATACATCATGTATCGTTGATTTGTTTGTTGATATTAACAGAATATTATCTTGGTATACCTACCTCCTTATCTTAATTCAGTGAGTTTTCTTAACACTGGTCTATACATTTCTTCGAAGCTTGCCGAAGAATGTAACAGCTTACATCATTATGTTTATGCTAAATATTATCTTGTAATAATAATAATAATAATCGTCATCATCATATTTTTTTTTAACCGGGGATATTAAGTAAATATGGACAGGAGGATGTGGGAGAGTAGGCAGCAAGACTCTTTTTTAGAGTTAAGTATTGTATACCTATGTCAGCGAGTAATTGAAAATTTATGAGATTTTATTGTATAAGCATATCATGGCCAATAGAGTACACATTTACTGATAAAACAATCGAGCAGCTTCCGGGACAATATCATACAGACTGGAAAGTAAGGCGTCAGTCATGGAATGAAACCAAACTAAGAAAACAATAGTTAAAGGTTAAGACTATCTAGCTCCTTTTAGGGATTTTGTTGAAAACTTTTGTTACTTTTAAACATATTTATGAAGTGCATAGCCTTTTTGGAGATAAAAAAAAAGAAAGTTTAAAAAATAGACAAGGACGGCCAGAATAACTAACAGAATCAACCCGCAATATAGCTGCGAACTCAATTTTCATTGCGACAAAAGGACGGGAACCGAGACCACCGACGGTCAGAGTTAGACACGGTCTTGCGGAACCCGATTTGTCTACGCTGTGCTTCTTCATGGTTGCGGCTGTTTTGGCCGACTCCGTACCGAGGGATTTAACCAGTTCTTACTAGATTTGTCTCCTTTCATATAGCGCCATTCGCCCTCTGGGAACATAATATAATTTACTGTCAAATCTTTTGAACAAAAGAATGATGAAAGTTTGTTTTGATAATGTACTTTTTGTAGCTTGCATTATGTATGGCATGTCCATTTTATTCTCATTTGTTTATTTTTTATCTATTCAGATTACTGATCTAAGGTGGATGATGTTCGTTTTCCAAATTGTTCAAGGAGAAGGTAATATTTACACTTGTGAAACTTATGTCCATTTAGGTCACCGCTGAGAAACTAGAGCTAGTGCTGTCCAAGTGAGTGGTCAAATTAAGTTAACATAGTTGCTAAAGGGATCCTACGTGACTGATGACACAAATTAGGCTTGTCAAAAATCACTATATGGGAACACGGTGAAAAAATTGTATACTTTAACTCTGGTAGCCGAATTCCCACCTGTGATATACTCAGCTCAATATATATGTTAATAATGGTAATCTGGAATTAATCTAATTGAATGATCAATTAAAACACTTATTCTTTGGTGCTATTTACTACGTTGTCAAAGCTTCGTTATACGAGTTGGAGCGAATTATATTTTCTCATCCAAGCGGAATGTATGATCTTGCATTGTCACCGTAACAAGTGTCATGATGATTACAAACTGTTTTTTTTTTTTTTTGCTATTGTTTACATCGTGAGTTATTGTGATCACGTGACCCACAAGCAACATTACTTGTTTTTTAACTTAGCAGAATGTTTGCCAGCGAACATTACCACAACGGCGGTTATATCCGAGGGCCAAGGTTTTACAGAAAACTGTACAAAATTTGATAAAAAAAACAAAAAAACAAATCTCAGTTAATTGAACAGGTGAGAGCCAACAGGTTTGGTTAAAGAAATTAAATGGGAAGGTGATATCATATAAAATCAGAGGTAACCCAGAGATTTACAAATAAATCAAACCTAACCTGCTTTGTGATTCGCTGGTCGATGTGCGCCACACTCGTGTCCATCTCTATAAATCTGCGTCTCTTGCTTAAATCTTATAAAAGTGAGCCGTCTAGAGAATTTAATTTTACTCTTTAACGATATATCTTACTAGAAAATATCGGGCATACCTCAAAAATTCATTTATTTTCTTATATTTTAAGGTTGAAATCAAGAAAAATTATGCGACGGTTTTTATTATTGTTAATAGCATTATTGGAACATTTCTGTATTGTCGTGGCGGTAGGGCAGGGTCTGGGTATCTGCTGTTTTGACAGCAAGATATGGACCAGAAAAAGAGTCCCAGTAGGTAAGTCACTGTTCTTGTTCTTTTTCCAGAATCGAATAAACAGTGTGTGAAATTGTTGCATTGGTAAGCAGGGCCAAGGTGTGGTTAAGAGGCTCCTTAAATAACTGGACAATTGACGCTTTGACAAAGGGGATTGACCCAAGATTTGGAGTTTTTTTTTTACTTCTTTCAGACCATTTTTCAAGCACTGCATGACACAAGTGACGGTTGACCTCAAGCGGAGCGTAACACCTTGCAAATCAAAATTTTGTAATTTGTTGGACTTGCAACTTGTGAAAATAAGTGTTTTATGAACTTCGCAGTAATTCATTCCAGATTCTTTTTTTGTGCTTTCATCTGTCATTGTGACTGATGACGGGCTCGGACGCATTCCCGATTGGCCGAAACATCCGCTCGGTTTTATTCTCGAGTCATTTCCGGTCGATTGCTTTCTAAGCCAGCAGTTGGTCCGGCCCAACCATTTACAGTAGGCTCAGCCTCTTACCCTACCTACGAGAGCTAAATTTTTAGACCACTGTCAACCACAAGGCTGTAAGTAGCCCGTACAGTAGGTATGTCTAGGCCTGCCTTAATGGAACACTCGGTCCTTACCCGTAGTACACCTAGTGTGCATTGACTCTTATTTGTAAGCTTATTGACAAATTTAGTTGACTAGACCTACGTAGGGGAAAACACCACTGTGCGACCAGGCGACCACTTGTACGGTAGCGTGACCACTTTCCCAAAAATTAACTTGAGCACTTCCAGTAACTTAAGTTCGACATCAGTCGCAAGCCAACCTCCGTGTAAGCAACATCTTGAGCCATCTTGGGTGCTGTGCGGTCAATGATCCACCAAACGGTCCTTTTTTCCACTCTAGGGTAAACAACCGCAGATGATCCATCATCATCGCGCTGGCTGGGCCTTATTCACTCGATATTTAATTGGTGAAACAAGAATACAATTACAACTTTAAGCATACCATTGAAAAGATTGAAGTTTCGTCAACATAATGTGATACCTATGTGAAAGCCCAATACGAACTAAAATAAGCATGTGAGCTCTTCGTAAAATATGTTTTCAAGGCAGTTTTGAAATCCAATATTGTGGCAATCGCGTGGCTGGCCGTTCTAACCACAGACAATCTGCCACCTTTCCCATTCTTCCCAGCACTCATTTGAACAATGTTAGCATATATAGGGTAAAACATCACAGCAGGCCAAACAGGCCACCTACATTCAACACTTGCCACCCTCCGAAAAAGTACATTATAACGCGTCCTGACACCGGAGATGGGCATCAGTCGCAACTTGTTGTTGGTGAGAAACGGAGCTAAAGACCTCTACTCTCCTTTCGAAGTAAGTATTTTCTCCAAAGTTAGAAATTAAGGCCAAATTTTAAGATTTAAACAGAGGGTAGTGAAAAGGGTGGCTACGGTGCATCTCACCAAAACGCTTTAGAAATTTTTTGTTTTTACTTACAACTAAAAATGTTTTTTTTTTTTTTCGAAGATTGACGCCATCTTGATGTTTACGGAGCGCTTGTGGTAACAAACTTCCCATTTCCTGGTGCTAAATCTGCACACCACTTGTACCCATAGACGCTGGAGCACTTTCATCACAACAATCGTAAACCAACCTCTTACCAGCACTTATTCAAGGGGACTACAGCATTCTTTGCAGCGTTTGGCGCTCTTCAATTGTTTATCAGTGTTGTCAATTAGTATGTGTTTACCCTCCAAACTAGGTATAAGACTTACACAAAACTGGGGAAATAAGTGAAATTAGCGTATCTATTTGTATTATATATACGTACATATTACAGCAATTTTATCATTACTGCATTACTATGACAAACTAGAATTCATCGAAAACAGTTTGTAAATGACATCGGCGTTATGTGTGACGCTCCACTAGATTGGCAACGATGAGTCATTTTTCTCACGTCGTCTGCTCGTAGTATACATCCGAAACATTTGTAATTTTTGGGGGTTAATTTGGGTTGCAAAAAAGGGATAATAGACATGAATTAAATAAACATTTTGAAGTAAAGTTAAACTAAATTAAGGGAATAAAGCTTTGCATCTCATAATCAGTGTTGTCGTCTGCTGCTCGTAACATGGTGTTTGCGGAGTGAGTGCTTGAGGAACCAGGAACCACCGCGTGAGTCAAGTGCACTGTGGAGTGAATTAAGACCAAAATGTGTATAATTACAATCAAATAAGCACTGTGGAGTTTCAGTTTGGATGGCTGGCAGTAAGGATAAAAACCACCGATTACAAGGTAAGAATGAATCAGTTCCAACCATAACCCCCGGGAATAAGAATTTCATACTTTCACTAATATAGGCAACAAAATGTTGTTTTATTGTGCTGATTACAACTGCAATCTTGAGTAAGATCAATAAACGTTACATATATACGCTAACATTGTTCAAATGAGTGCTGGGAAGGCTGGGGAAAGATGGTGGCCGTCACTGATGAGAACCATCCATGCAAAACGTAGCCGCCATATTGGATTTCAAAACTGCCTTGAAAACATATTTTACGAAGAGCTCACATGCTTATTTTAGTTCGTATGGGGCTTTCATATATCACATTATGTTGACGAAACTCAGTCTTTTAAAATGGTAATGCTTAGAGTTGCAATTGTATTCTTGTTTCACCAATTAAATATCGAGTGAATAAGACCCGTCCACCGTGATGAGGGTTGGCCTGCCGTGGTATTCTACCCTAGGGTAAACAACCGCATAGACTGGCCAACACACCGACAGTCACGGCTGGACACCCTCCGAAAAAGTACTTGTAATGTGTCCTGATACCGGAGATGGTCATCAGTCGCGAGTTGTTGTTGGCCTTCTTTGTAAGAAGCGTGATTACGGAGGCTCATCTTATAACTGCCCTGATGACTCCTTCAAAATACTCAGAGTCAAAGCTCATGAAGTAAGAGCTGTTGCTACTACTTGACTTTCTTTTCAAAGGAACATGTCAATGAAGGACATCCTTGAAGCGACTTATTGGAGATGCAATTCGGTCTTTGCATCTCAGTACCTGAAGGACGTCAGGGTTACTTATGAGAAATGCTTCTCTCTTGGCCCGTTTGTGTCAGCGGGGACAGTGCTGGGACTTGGAGCAAATACTGATCCTTAAAAAAATTATTTTGTTCATGAAAACTTACCTGTCAGATATATATATAGCTGTATTTTCTGAAGTCCGACAGAATTTTAAAACTTCCGACACACGCAGTGGTCGGCCAGGTGGTTAGTACCCATTCCGCCGCTGGGGTTTTGGGAAGGGTATCAGGAAAAAAACCATTCCCATTTTCTATTCATAATTTTTCTGTCGCCGGTGCTGAAAAACCACTGTTTTTCAGTACCTCCGTCTTAGGATTTTGGAAAACTTCATTGCCGCTAAGTATCCTAATTGTCTTTTGATTTATTTACTTGGATTTGTGGCTATGGCATACGCTATCTTAAAATTGATTTGAATTTGATTCATTTTGCTTAAAATATCTGAATCTAGTTAGGCTAGTTTCAGACGGGGTTGTCTGCAAAGATAGGGTGTGGCTACACCGAAAGCTTCGGTAGATCCGATCGCCACTTGGTATGTACGAGGGGTATGGGTCTTCCTTCTTTGTTGAGATTTGTCATGTAAGGAGTGTGAGACTGTCTATTCCGTAAGGAAGCATATGATTCGTATGTACGCAATTAATCAGTAAACATGTCTAATTCCGTAAGGAAGACGTATGATTCGTATGTACGCAATTAATCAGTAACAAAAGTCAGGGTAGTGAACCTGCTAACCTTCCTGTAGACTTTATTTTGCCTAACCCTGTAGTATGGCCTACGGGCATGAATATGTCTACGAGAGGTGCTCGCTCTTCTTCATTGCTGTGAAGTGCTACTTCTGTAATTGTTACTCCTAACCCTGCAGTATTGCCTTCGGGCCCTAAGCAGTGTCTGTAGAGGAATTGCCCTTTCTCTTATACTCTTTCGATTCGTAACTTAGAATCGAAAGTGCTTGCTTTAGAGAGTAAAAGTGAAGTGCAGAAGTGCAGTGATACCCCTTGTGTAGTGGAGGGTGCGTCAGATCGGCCTCGTTTCGCCTCTAGGCCGGGACCTCTGCTTGACTCCCAGGACCCGGGGAGGGAGCATGTCGAAAGCCTAAGGAGGGTTACAAGGAAACCCCCACCGATCTGGCGTGCCTTCGGCAGTTTGCTGATGAAAATCCCCAGACTGCCAAAGGTGCGATGCGCGTGCACGAATCCTGAAAGTTTGCTTCTCGTCCTCCGAAGCGTCCTCTCCGTGCAGGGGTTGGAGCTTTCGGAAGGACTCGCGCCCTCTTAAATAGAAGCTTTATAGAAGAGGACGCTTCACGTCCTCTCTCTCTCTCGTGTTATGCGTTTCAGTGAGAAGTAAGAAGGCGAACGTCGCCTGAACTCGTGTCCGTCTTTCCACCGAGAAATACGTAAAAGAAGTCATAGTAGCAGAAGCTTTTGAGAGCGGACGCCGGGACGCTCGGAGGATGGACTCCAGGCGCTGCGCGGTGCAATGCAAGCGCTCCGCGCGCGCCAGTGGAGACGCCGAGCGCGCTCCAGTGGACGCCGAGCGTGCTCCAGTGGACGCCGAGCGCGCGCCAGTGGACGCCGAGCGTGCACCAAGCGCACGCCAGGGTGTGTCGCCTGGCTGAAACGTTTCTGTTGAACTCTTCAAGCTCTTGTTTCAGATTTGGGCCTAAAGAATTTTTACCCCATACCTTCGGTGATACCTACTCTACCTCACCTGCAAAGAATGTGAAGTAGGCAGTTGCTTCGGAGGAAGCTTAAAGTGAACAGACAACTTCTTCTTTCGAAAACCCAGCAAAGACATCGGGTTTCGTGAATTCAAGAGGTCTCTGTCAATTAATATTGCTTTTCGCATAGGTGGATGGAGTTAAGGAAGATCTCGTTTGCTCTACCGCAACCTTACCATTCTGCCAATAAATTTAAGTTGCCACTACCGCAGTCAAGACTTTGCGATAAGGCAGTTACGGGTTATGTAAGGCTCGATGTCCGGCCCACGTCAGGACTCTCGGCAACGTTCAGTAGGATTCTTGCAAAGGGCACTCATCAAAAGGACGCTCTTTCAGGAAAGCGCAAAGACAGGACTTCCTTTGCATACTGCCAATAATTTTAAGCTTTAGCAGGCATTAGTTGTGATACGGGAGAGGAAGCTGGTTGGAGAGTTTCTTCCTCTTCCCAGGATAATTTTCCAAGCTTTTTAGCCCATCTGAAAGGGTTTTTCAGATGATAGATTTTGTTAGTTTCTAGTCGGGACTACGCTGCCGAATTGAACATCGTCGTCCTACTTGCCGTAAGCCCAGTCTCTTAACAGGATTCTTGCCCCTTCCTCGTTTGAGACGGGAATCGGAAAAATTAAATGCTCCACTCCCTGGATTACGTGTTGTCAATTCAGTGACTTTCCCCCATTGACAATATACTTTCGTTTTGTCAGTAAGTGGGTATCCCCTCTTTGACAAAAATAATCTCTTTGTCCCGTAAATGGGTTAGTTCTCATGACAAACAATCTCATTAAAACTTGAATTATTGGCGTAAGCGAATAAGCTCTTATTGACAAGATTCGGAAGAGCTCTCATTCGTCATTCGCAGACTCGTACAAGAAATAGACTTGTAGACTACGTCAATGAACGCTTATGTCCAATAACATAAGAAGCTTGAGCTGACTGCTTCGACTGCTTCGATTCTCTTAAGGTTGTCATGAAACTTGCCTGTTAGATATGTATGTAGCTGTATTTCCGAATTCAGCTATATATATGTCTGCCAGGTAAGTAGGAACAAACTTTATTGTGATATAATTTCATTTTTTGGCCTTGCGTTATTTTACTTCTGGTTGGTTCAAGTCATATACGCTTGCTGTAGTTACCTCTTCGGATGGCAACCGAGAGGTCTATTGTCTTTTGTCCGATACGTAATACAAACCCCTCGGTCCTTTAACATAGGAAAGTAGCTAGCGGCAGCTGGAACGGTCGTAAGCTTCGAACAAGGGGAGAACGGTAGTTAACTGCTTGTCCGATCGTCGCGCGCCGCGCGACTGGGAGGTAAACAAATCACTTTTGCTTTCGGCCGCGGGTGTGAAGGACGTGTTCGTCATCGCTCTCTGCCCAAGCTTCAATCGTCGTATGCTTTGTTTATATTGTGTTTCTACTAATGGTTTGTTGACTTGAAAATGAAACTGTAAGTACCACTGTTTCATTTTCATTACTTAATTATGAACCCTTGAGTTATGTCTCGGTGCCGAGGACGGGCACGCTCGCGCCGAGTCATGTATTTGGGCGAAGGGTGTAATTGAAAAATGTAAGTACTTTTTTCATTATATTTTTGCCCTGTGCGTTCGTTACCGAGAGTGTGATTGCGCTCGGCACGAACTTTTAAGTTTGTATAATAGAATGCAATGAAAGTGGATTCGCAATTATTGATTGCATGAATTTAATCTGGATCAATTTTCGTTCTTACCCGGGAATTGATCCTTACGATTTTTATGTGAAATGAAATCGCAAGTGCAGTATTCTGTTTCATTTTCATATTACTTTGCACTGCTGTGCGGGGGTGGGGGAAGCGAAGGTCTGCCAGGAAGTCGTCGGAAAGCTCCCGCGACTCCCTTGGTAGCCGATTCTTCGTCTTCCTTCCTGCCCCCCGCTCAGCTTCTTCATTGTATTTTGTATTTGGGGTCTTCCTTGCGTTCGGATGGGGCATGTCTTCCCCCCGGGCGTGAGGGAACCCCTCTTACTAATCTATCTATGTTACCGCAGGTGCTACATCCGTGGGAGACGACCTTGGATGTAGATGTAGATCCTCACGAGGTTGTACTCGTTGTCGGGGGCGAGAGTGCTCCCGCAACGAGCCCTGTGTAACGTGTATGCATTCGTCAGAGGCGCAGTGGGTGCTGTACGAGGACACAAGAAGTCATCGGAAAGTCCAGTGACTCCTTTGGTAACGGACGTCCAGTTGTACTCGGGGTCTTCCGTCCGCTCTGGGTGGGGTTCTCTCCCCCCAGGCGCGAGGAAGCCCCTCTAACTAACCCGACTGTTGCTTCCGCAGGTTGCCATCAGCGAGGACGACCTGGAACAGGTGTGGGAGTCGCTGGGACTGCAGGGGTTGATTCAGCGGTTGGCGGGGTCGGCAGTGGTCACTCATGATACGGTAACCACTACAACAACCACAATCTCGACACCAGCATATGAGATGTCACCGCACCTGGTGTACACACCACATGTCATGTCGGTAACACCCACGCTGCAATCCAGAAACCAATTCCTGCCGTGCCAATCAGGACGGTGCCACCGCCACCTGGGTTCTTTGTATTGCCGACCCCGGACTGCCGCTGCCAAAGAGTACCCCCCTGGACCTGCCGCCAGTGCCGAGGATGACGGTAGCGGCCGACAGGACGACTGTCTCTCCTGTGGTATCTGCCGTGCCTGCCGTACCTGTTGCTGTCCCCAGCCGCTCATTCCCTTTCAGATCAGGTGCCTGCTGCTCATTCACTTTCAGATGTTCCTGCTGTTCCTGGACCTGTTCCTGTTGTTCCTGCTGTTGGTGATGCTGTCACAGTCTCAGGTCTTTCCGGACAGGTGCAGTCGGGCCCTGTTGCTTCGGCAACTGCCCCGGCTCCCTCCTGGATGGAAGACCTGACGCCTGTCCTGCGGGAGCCTGGCGAAGAAGAAGAAGAAGAGGAAGAAGGTGTCGTCGTCGTCTTCGTCGTCTTCGTCGTCGTCCGCTGCCTCTCCTTCCCCTTCGACTTCTAAGGCCAAACAGCCGAAGAAGAAGAACGGTTTGCCTCCTTCCCCCCTAAGAAGACTCCTTCGGGATCTTCTAAGGGCCCGGCTCGCTCAGGCGAGCTGGGGAGCTCTTCTGCTGGTCCTCCTGTTCCTTCGGGAACTGGGGGCCCGTCGCTTCTTCTGCAAAGAAGAAGTCGACGGGGACCAGAGGGCACCAGCCTCGGCTGGTGCGTCCTCACCTGGTGCTAGCGGGTTCTGCCGCTAAACCAGGTTCCGTCTCGGCCGCTTCTCGTTCGCGAGAAGCACCGAGTGGACGCTCTTCCAAGAAGGACCGTCCAAGCCAAAGTTTTGACGCCCGAGCTCGCTCGCCGTCAAGACAGCGCGCGGAGCAGAAGACTGGCGGAGAGTCGTGCACACAACTCTCGCCAGGCCAGTGGACGCTCTCGCAGCGATCAACTGGCTGCTCGGGCCTAACGTGACGCCGAGAGGACGCTGGCCGGTCTCGACGCGCTACAGAGCCTAGCAGGTCACCCGTCCGCCGCTCCCGATGGGACCCCCGGGCGGAGACGGTGACCAGCGGCAGCTCGGCCTGACGCTAGAGATCGGTCTCGACGTTCTCAGCCGAAGCCAATCGCCCCAGGCGAGCGGTAAGGCTAGGCCTGCTGCTCGACCGTCACCGCGGGTTGACGATCAGCAGCAGCCCTCCACACACGCTGGTCCTGCCAGCGAGCGAGGGGAGCGTCAGGTCTGCCTCTCCCATAACGGGTTGAGGCGAGGAAGGGGTCCCCGCGGCCGTCGGTACCAGCCACGGCTGGTACCAGCGGCTCGACGCGCCGAGAGGACGCTCGCCGGTCTCACCGTGACAGCGAGCCTAGCAGGTCACCTGACGCCGCTCCCATCGGGGACCGGGCGGAGACGGTAACCAGCAACAGCTCGCCTGACGCTAGAGATCAGCGTCGACGTCTCAGCCAAGCCTCCTCGCCTCAGGCGAGCGGCAAGGCTAGGCATGCTGCTCGATCGCCACAGCGGGTTGTTGACGATCAGCAGCAGCCCTCCAGCACGCTGGTCCTGCCAGCGAGCTAGGGGGGAGCGTCAGGTCTGCCTCTCCTGTACCTTCAACCTCCTAGGGCTACGCCGGGAGGAGCGAGGTACCTATGAGTGATCGCGAGAGGTGCGCCGCTCGCGACCCCGCTATGACGCCGTATGGACCAGGCACGGTTCTAGGGACCGACCAGGACATACGCGCAATTAGCTGGAGGCGACCGTCATCGGGGTAGCCGCTCTTCCTCCTTCTGAAGGAGAAGTATCTAGGGATCTATTCTTGTTGGAGGGGGGGACTGGACGGTACTACTCCGCAAGACGTGGTTACTCCCGAGATACAGAGGAATTTGCAGAAGTCATTAAGCTGATTCGTCAGCATAATGACCCTGCGGAAGGATTGCCGCTCCCACCAGCAGAGCCCACGTCTCTGCTCGAGTCGTTTTGGGGCCCGAGAGGGAACCCAAACCGACGGTGGGTTCTCGCGCGATCGGAGCTTGCCGATTCTGTCTCGAACCAGTGTCTCTCGTCTCCGGACAAGAAGGCTCTCTCAGTTCTGGCCGGTCGATCAAGCTACTTCCACCTCCTCTACTGCGACAGAAAAAAGGCAGCGGCGTTTTCTACGTGTCGTTCGGACACCGTATTTAAATACTCCTTCGGTCCTCCTGAGAGGTTTCGAGCTCGACGAGGACTGGAAATGAGTCAGGAGGACGGTTCGGCTCTCTCCTGTCAGGTGTCGATCAGCCCCAACCCACGACGACCGTTCACAGTGGCGGCAGACCCTTACCTACAGTGGAGAGTTCGTAACCCTCCGCGGGAAAACGTTTTCTCCTGACGATACGTTTTCCCAGACTCTGAGAGGCCATCGCCGCAAGGCGATGGCTGCTCCTACTCTTCTCCAACTGCTAGTTCCACTGGGAAAGGCGAGCGAGTATCCAAATTCCTTCCCCATTCCCTCTCTCCTTACGGACTTAGGAAAGGGAAAGGGGAGGATCCTACAGAGATTTCTTTGTAGGATCCCACGTTCGGACTGCGCTACCGGGGGGACCTTCGGGTCCTACCTGACGTAAGCCCCGGTCGTTGAGGAGGAATCCTGCTCCATTCTCGATTTCTACGGGAATCGAGAGGACCACCAGCCGATATCGTTTGACGAATTCGGTGGGGTTTCGCAGGACTGCTTAGAATTCTACGGAATTTCTAGCGCATCGGGGGTGTTCGAGTTTTTTACGATCTTCAAAACACTTACGCGAGACCACGGTCAAAGTGAGCGAGACGAGAATCCCCGATTGTTACACGATAATCGGGAACCTCGCCTATGCTCGAATTCCTGGAATTTCTAGCATTGTGAAGAAGACTGCTGCTGAAGAAAAACCATCTCACAGTAGGCGACCAAAACCCTGGAATAGAGGAGATCGGACGGGAAATATTCCAGTTTGGCTTGAACTATCGTCTTAGTATTCTGTCACCATTGAAGCTTTCCTTCGAGGAAGACTTCTCCTTCACTCTCTTTAATAGAGAACGAAGGTGGTCGATCTCCAATCCTTATTTTGTTTTCTTGAAGGAAAGAATTTAGGATGGAGATCGTTGTTCAGAATCCTACAAATATACTACGTATATTAACCTCTGCGACATGATTCTGCTAAGCAGTTGAATTGTCCGAGGGGTAGGCGCATATCCAGTAGTTATTCTACGAATTGCGACTTAGACGAGAAGTATTCTAACTTAATTGAACTGCAACTCGGGGTTGCCTGCAACCTCCAGGAGGGTTTTCAAGTTTCAATTTTATATACTTATGGTTTTGTCACGACAACACCATTTCAAACTTTTATATTTACCGAAATTCGTTTCGCCTAAATATAAATTGCCCTCCCGAGCATATCTTTTATGCTCGGTTAGTTCTAGCCGAAACGCAGTTCCTTCGTGGAATAATGGATTACCTGGCAACTCAGGATGACGAGTCAGCAGGCTCAACCACTGGCGTATTGAACTGCCTCATAGCAGCTCAGTATCAGCTGGCCTCCGAGATTCACGGTCATGTATGTCTCTCTCTCCCTGCTTGATTGACTACCGAACCGTTATCTCTGCCTAACAATCATGGACTTAGGTCTCTGATTAACGGGGATTCTCGCAATAATGAAGGACCATTCTACTGCGGGGTGACGCTAGATTCCATCGCCTTCGACATTGCGAGAATTTTCAACAGAGATATCTCTTGGACTCTTTCATCTTTCTGTTTACCGCACGGTAACAGAAGTCTGTACAAGTCTCCCGCTGCATCGCACTGCGATAATGCGAATGATTTTGCAGACATACTGAGTTTGTCTTCAAAAATATCTCGTATTCGTAGGTGTACAATTGTTCATTGTTCAACCCGAATTACAAGATGTGTCAGAAGACATCGCCTACTCTCCGACCTGACAGCTCTAACCTCCAAATGTTCAGCCCATGAGAAGCAGTTCTTCAGGCGGCTTTCCACCTGTGTTTTCATTACCGAAGAACGCCCCGCTTTCATTGCAACTACGACTTCTCACCGGACAGCAATGAAATAGCGGTTAGCGTTTTCAGTCAATTGTAAGCACAGGTTATGAATCTTGAGATCCTTCTCTCGATTCATATGTGAAGACGTAGGTTGCATTCAATATCTACCTTCGTCTTCAATGATACATAGTGTTTGTTTCTCCTTAGCTGAGGATTCAACAAACATGAGATGTTTTACCTTCAGGGACCTCGGTTCTCTAGAAGGTAATTGACTTCGCCTGTTGGTACATGCCTTAAGAGAATCATCACCTCGCTGTCCGGCATTGGTGACAAACAAATACATCATTTGTTTGGTCTCTCGGCATAACCCTTTAAAGGCGAAGGTCACGTGACTTACTCGGATGCTTTGACAACTTGCCTCCTACCGAACGCAGTCAGTCGGCAGCTGTCAGAGCGCCCGAGTCATGTTACGAATTACGCTGTTGACTTAGTTCGGTTGTTACACAGCAACCATTACTTCGTTTTAATAGCTTGTCACAGTACCCATACCATTGACACCCACCATGGAGTGTCGGTGTCCTATCCACTACCGAGAACTTCGCTGCATGGGGATAGGAGGATGCGAGAGACTTCGTTGCTAACGGACAGACCAGTATGGGTACTGGTACATCACCGAAGTAGAGAAGAAGGGATAGGTCATGCGACTATTTCCTTCTTTTCCTCTGAGGAACTGCATGACTTCTCCTGCGAAGTCAGGCACCCAGGGGATGGGGATCCGTGACGCTCGATTTCGTACCGAATTTCTGTAGCGAAGACTCAAACCCTTCGGTCCCTGACGATTGGTTCGAGTCGTTCACAATCCCCTCCCTAATGGACTTCACCGCCTTCGATGCGAAGGAGATGCTGCCTTGTCCACAAGAACTTCTCCTTGGCGCAGGTACTGAAAGGCAGGGGTCTGGTCCAACCAGACCACATGCCCTTCCTTCTACCTTCGGGATATTGCCCACACGGTCCTTGGATCTTTTTCCTTGGGGACCCGTGGTGGCCTGCTCAACACGTTGCGTAGCGAACCCAGACCCTCGCAGGCTGAACAGCATCGAGTCCTGGTGTGACCGTAAGAATGGATGGTGAATGAGAGTGTGACTGGCTCCTTTCCCTTCCCATCTTTTTCTTCCCCTTACCTGTGGTTAGACACCGGTCGTCAACCCTGCTGGATAAGGACAAGATGCAGGTGAGCTACTCAACAGAGCCCCATCCTATCCTTTCACTGAGGGATAGGAGTGTATATCCACCACTTCCTCCAACAAGGGGGAGGAAGTGGATGCCAGCTTGAGACAACCCATACTTTATGTTGCCTCTTGCAAACAGGAACAAGTTCTTGATTGCTGGTACGAAGAGATACGCTTGCCTCTCTCTTAGTACTCGGCCCAGAGGTCTAGACATTGATCCTGCGGTGCACACCCCGATCAATCGGACAGAGCTTGGATCCCTCCCTCGCTCTTACGACCAGGGAGGCATTCCATGGATGGACGAACACCAGTCTGTTCATCAAAAAGACTCAGATTCCTCCCACCAAGAAGTGAGTCTTCCTATTGTTAAAGGACCGAGGGTTTGTATTACGTATCGGAACAAATGACAAATTTGTCGAAAAATTGCATTTTTCCTAACTATACAAACCTGAGGTCCTTTAACATAAAGTCCCTCCTCATGCCACCCCTCACTCTGCGTATTTTGCATGGGCCAAAAGCAAAAGTGATTTGTTTACCTCCCAGTCGCGCGGCGCTCGACGATCGGACAAGCAGTTAACTACCGTTCTCCCCTTGTTCGAAGCTTACGACCGTTCCAGCTGCCGCTAGCTACTTCCTATTGTTAAAGGACTCAGGTTTGTATAGTTAGGAAAAATGCAATTTCGACAAATTGTCATTTAAGGACATTTAATCGTTACTCCCTGCAGCCTAACAGGAGTTTCCGATTTATCTTTTACCGTTGTATGGTAGTGTTCTGACGACACAAACGCATCTATATATTTAGCGTTTTCTGTTCGGCGTAAATATACCAGCTTGGAGAGTCTTTCTGCTCAAAAAATAAAAATAAAGGATCTATTTCTTCGTAGAATAGGGTAGCTGGCAACCCAGACATAAAGTTAAGAGACGACGTTCGTAAGCTGCTTGCTGCTGCTGTCACGCTGTCTGTCCTCCAGTCCAACCGAGCCAGTATTCAGTAAACAGATCGTGCGCTGTCATGCGCGGTAGGTTACGTCTCTCTCTCCTGCGGGATTGACTGACTAACCGTACTCTGTGCTGACGGTTACGTCTCTCCTGCGGATTGACTGACTAATCTATCTCTGTCTACAATCACGGACTTTAGCCTAAGATTGAGGGGATTTCTTACGTGAATGAATAAACGTTGCATTCGTTTGCCTTACTATGTTCAACAGGAGTTATCTCTTAATCCTTTCGGTGCTCGTTACCGCACGGTATGGAACTACGAGTCTACCGCAACATTGCACTTATTTGCTCTCCTGCTTAGGCAAAGCGCAAAGCATGCCTTATTTAGGGAAGTAAGCATACTCGGGGTTAGGGAATGGATGAGCTTGCTGGGGACCATTTCCTTCCTGAAGAAGTTTGTTTGCCCCGATAGACTGCAATTCAAGACCACAGTTTTTTTTTCCTACCGGGAAACAAATATTATTCAAGATCTAGCAATGATTCTGAACATCTCTCAGTGCGTCTATCACCTGAGGTGATAGAAAGAAGGTGCCGGACATCTGGATAGGGTTTCAGATGTCCCTGGATCTTAATCTGAAAGAAGTAAAAGCGATTCGGTAGTCCCTCCAGTCCCCGAAACGAGTTTTTGGGAACCAGTGGTCCAGATCAACTCTGATATTCCACAGCTCTCTCATATCTTAAGAAGTATCTTCTCTCGGTCCTTGTTCGAGTTTACGAGAAAGAGCCTATTATAACAACAGGCGTAAAATGTAACGATCCTCTACAGGTTCGTTAAAGGATTGCAAAAGTCGTACGAATCGTCTCGATCGACAGCAGCAACTATTCACTTCCGAGTGGAATCTTTCTTTAGAAGTACAAAGTTGAGAGTTGTGTAGACTTTAGGGACGCCCTTCATTCTTCTCTTCGATATGTTGAGGACGAAGAGGCGGCTTCTTCTCTGCTCCCTTATTCTCGATCCGGGATCGGTACCATTAAACGCCATCCTATGATATTGAACGGGGATGGATGTTTAGTCTCTTTTTCCCCTTTTTCAATCGCTTAGGAAATGTAATAAGAGGATTTATGACGTCACAGGGAGCGACAATGACGCTGATCGCTCCATGTTGGCCTTCAGAATCCTGGATTCACAGAGGTCACATACTTCCTAGTTCACTTTCCAAGGACCTTTTCCGAGAGAGTCGGTCTACTCTAACTCGAAAGGTACCTATAACTCTCCGCTCTGAGTCTGACTACGTTCAGACTATCGAGAGGTTGACAGGAATAAGATTACCGTCTTCCTTTTCCGTCTGAAGAATGGGATAAGCTGGCAGTCACAACTATTAAAGAATATGCAAATATGTTGTTGACGGCCTTGGGCTCAGAGATTTGCGTCTGTCAAACAACAAAGCCCTTCACGATCTTTGAGTTCTGTGGAATCTCGAAACTCGCTCACCATCTACTTTTTGTCTCACCTGTTTTCTCGGAGTCAGACACTCGTGCGAGATCAGGCGACATATAGTAGCCCTGAGTTTCTTGTTGACGAAGTCAGTTGCGTTTATACACCCCCGATGATCGTTGTAACATGAGACCAGGTTGGACTGTCAGGCATTTCTTCCTTCGGGACTGAATCGCCTTTTTGCTCCTCGCTCCTTTCTCCTGGCACCAGAAGCTCGAGTCAGGAGTTGATTCGCTGACGACGTTGGGTTGCGTTGATACACCCCCAAGGTTTGCTTAGATTGAATCGCCCAGGCAGTCCAGACACTCATCCTTCAGCGAAGAATAGTGCCTTATGGTCTTCAGGGTACAGCCTTGCTGTCCTTGATTCGTCTGACTGGTCAACTGGTCGGTCACCTGACTTTAGTACAGACGGACTGACTGTGCATGTCCAGATCGAAGCTTTCAATATGGAACTTAGACGTAGTCTGAAGTTCTTGATGTTAAAGCATTCGAACCTCTCCTACCTGTTAACTTTTTGCATGTGATCAGGAAGGCCTTCTTCTAACCACCCTAGATACGACAAAGAGGGTTAGTGAAATTTTAAGCCATCGTCACAAGTTTTGGCTTTAGAGAAGGACAAGGCGGTGTGCTCTCTAAGCCTTCCGTTGTGGCCTAAGAATGGAAACCCGTTTTGTCCTTGGGCCAGGAGCTTGGAAGCAAGGATGGCACAAGTTAGTGGGCAGGAGCCAGAGAGAGTCCTGTGCCCTGTCGGGTCTCTCAAGTTTTTATCTACATAAACTCAAGAAAGTCGAAGTCATTCGGGCAATCTGCAGTGTTCCGAAAAAGACCAGACTTGCCCATATCGAAGAACACCCTGGCTTTAGTGTTAAGGAGTTCTTTCAAAAATGCTCCTTCATTGTGTTTGCACAAAGATTTGAAATCTTTTTATCTAAATGCTCACGAGGTGAGGGCGCGGCCTCGGAAGCATTTCAACAGAGCATGGCACTCAGTAACATCCTGAGTACCATGTTTTAGCGAAGCAACTCTGTGTTCACTTCACACTCCCTGCGAGATGTGAAGATGGCATATGAGATCTGCTGCTCGCTAGGGCCATACGTGTCTGCAGACACAATCTTGGGGGCAAGAAGTACCACTCATCCTATCCTGTAGAAAATGGTTAGGAAGAGCTCTTTAATTTAGATTGATGAGTCGCCGACAACGGCGACTCTTAACTCTTAAGCCTTAGTTAAAAACACCTTAACTTTGGCTAGGTTGGTCAGGTGGTGATATATATATATATATATATTTATTTTACTTCTTAGCCCTCATGGTATGGTCAAATATGGTCTAGTCACTGTCGGGTCTCGCCCCTGTTGACAGATCATCTGGAGTGCACCAGCTATATAGGTCTCTACCTCGCTGGCAACTCTAGTAGCACAAGCAGACTTACGTGGCAGTAACCACGAAGCCAGCTATGCTAACAGGTGGAACCAAGATGTAAATCATCTGCATGCATTTGTTTCCCAAAATCCTTCTTTGTTCCGACACGGCATACAAACCTTCGGTCCTTTTACAATAGGAAGGTACTAGCGGCAGCTGGATAGGTCGTAAGCTTTCGAACAAGGGGTTCGGTAGTTAACTGCTTGTCCGACAGGCGCGCGCGCGCGACTGGTAGGTAAACAAATCACTTTTGCTTTCGGCCTGCTGGCGTGTGGACGTGTATCATCGCTCTCTGCCCGCTTCATCGTCGTTTGCTTTCGCATGATTGTGTTTTTCTTTTTCTATGTATCTAGTGAAACTGAATTGTAAGTACAATCATTTCATTGAATTCAATTGTGAATTAAAGGATCTTGGTTCAACAACGCCTCCGATTACCCGAGTTCCGGGACTGAAGGGCGTAATTGCGGGAATTCATTTTCCCAGAATGATCCTCGTATTGTGTATGCTCGGTGCCGAGGGCGGGCGGGAGCGCTCGCTCCGAGCGTATATTGGGTTGGAAATGTGTAGATGAAAATCGTAAGTAAGTGCTCTTTTTCATTTATAAATTTTTGACCTGTATGCCCGTTGCCGAACGAATGCGCTCGGCACGGAAACTTATTCAGTATGAAAGTGGAATCGCAAGTACAGTATTCTTTTTCATTTTCATATATTATTTTTTATTGTAGCAATACTCATTTTGGATCAGTTTCCGAGCTTGCCCGGAGATTGATCCTTCCCCCTTTTTAATTTGAATGAAGTGAAATCGCAAGTGCAGTTCTTTTTCATTTTCATTTTTTTTTATTGAGATTGCATTGTTGACTGGGATCAATGTTCCGCTATTCACGGGAATTGATCCTTCCCCTTTTATTTGTATGAAGTGAAATCGCAAGCGCAGTAGTCTTTTCATTTTCATATATTTGTTGATTGCATCATTTCATTATGGATCAAGGTTTCCAGAAACCTTGATCCATAAAGGTAAGGAATGAAACCTTTCACCCTTGCGCTCGGCGGTACCGATGGGCGCAAATGCGCTCGCATCCGAGCCTTATTCATTGTGAAGTGAATCGTTTGGCAAGATGCATTTTCATTTGTTCCTTATTATTGATTGCATCAATTTTATTTGGTTCAAGTTCCGCTCAGTCAGGGAATTGATCCTTATGCCTTGTATTCGTGCCGATGGCACGATTGCTCTAGGGCTCTTATTTTGTTGTTGGGTACATGGGGACTGTCAGCGGGTGTGGGGAACGAGAAAGAAAAAAAACCCCCCCCGCTGCAGTTCCCAACAGAGACTTCTTCCCCACTTGGGGGGGGGAGGTTATCGGCGTTCTTCTCCTCGCCCGATCCGTCGAGCGCGGGGGAGGGGGGGGGCGCTCGGTGCCCGATGTACAATTGTATTAGGGGTCTTCCACTCGTTCGGGAGGGATCAAACCCCCAAAACCCCGCACGAGGGATTTCCCCCCCATTAATCGCTACTTACTATTATTTCCGCAGGTGCTACTGCCACGAGGGTGGACCTTGGTTGAGGTATGGGCGTCCTTCCAATTGCAGAGCGTGCTGGTGTCCAGGAGGCGGTTCTATGTCTGGGCCTACTGCGGTCACCCATGGAGTGGTGACCACGCAACCAGGTGACGACGTCCCTCCTCACCTGGTGTACTCGCCTCACGTGGTAACAGTCTTGCCTACAGCCGCTGTGAAGTGCCGTTCGCCGTACCGAGAGGGGGGGCGTTGCCGCCGCCGCTCGTGGTTGCCGCCGCTGCAGCGACCACACTTCCGCTGCCCTAGAATCGCCCCTGGACCTGCCGCCGGTACCAGGATGTTGCTGGCTGCTGCTCCACTTCCTGTGTTTCCGGTGCTGCCTGCCGTACCTGCCGATTCTGGGCTGACTGTCCATGCCGTTGCTGCGCTGGCTGTTCCTGCCGTTGCTGCGCTGGCTGTCCCTACCGATGATGTGCTGGCCGTGCCTGCTGTTCCTGGATGCCCATACCTGCTGATGTCGTCCCTGTTCGTGGTGGTACTACCCCAGACTTTGGTCTGTCTGTACAGGTGCGTCCGGGGGCCCTGTGGCTTCGGCTACAGCAGCCCCGACTCCGCCCTGGATAGCAGATCTTACGTCTGTCCTGAGGAAGCTGACGAAGAAGAGGAGGAAGGGTGTCGTGGTCGTCGTCTTCATCTTCTTCATCGTCGTCGGCCGCCGCCTCTTCCCCTTCGACTTCTAAGGCTTTACAGCCGAGGAAGAAGAAGGTCGCCTCCTCCCTCCTAAGAAGTCTCCCTCGGGAGCTTCTCAGGACCCGTCTCACCTCGGTGGGACGGGAGGGTTCCTTCCGCTGGTCCTCCTGCTCCTTCGAGCGGGGCCCGTCTCTTCTTCCGCAAGGAAGAAGACTACGGGGACCAGAGGGGTACCGGCTAACACCGGGGTACTTCCTCGCCTGGTGTCAGTGGTTCTGCCACTGCATCAGGGTCCGTCTCGGCCTCTCGTTCGTGGGAACGGGTACCGAGTGTACGGTCGCCTACCAGCGACCGGTGCAGCCAGGAACCAGACCTCTGAGTCCGCTCAGCGTCAGGTTCACGGCACGGGGCGGAAGACTGGTGACAGCCGCTTCATGCGACTCTAACCAGACCAGCTCTCACTCTCGCGGTGAACAGCTGGCTACCCGGGGACGTGACGGTCCACGACCGACCACGGGCTGAGGCTGGGGAAGAGGTCCTCCCGTTCGCCGGTGCCAGCCACGGCTGGAACCAGCGACGTGACGTGCCGTGAGGACAAGCACCGGTCTCACTGCGACAGTGGAGCCTGCAGGTCGCCTGACCGTCGCTCTCACAGAGAGCGATCGGGAACGGCAACCAGCACCAGCTCTTCTGACACTCGAGATCGGGGCCGCTGTGCTCAGTCCAGCGTTCTCCACAGCGAGACGGTTCGACCAGGCCTGCAGCTCGATCGTCACCGCGGGTTGACGATCGCCTGCAGCCCTCCAAGCCTGCTGGTTCTGCCAGCGAGCGACGAGGGAGCGTCAGGTCTGCCTCTCCCGTACCTCAACCTCCTCGGGTTACACCGGGAGGAGCGAGGTACTGAGGAGTGATCGTGAGGGGTGCGCCCCTCATGATCCCACCAACGACGCCCTACGTGCCAGGCACGGTTCTTGGACCGGCCAGGACGTATGCGCAAGTGGATGGGGAAGGACCGAGAGGGCTGTCGCTGGTTCCCATTCTTAGGAGGAAGGTTCCGGAATATGCTCTTGTTCGAAGGGCTTAACGGTCCCACTCTGCAAGATGCTGTGACTTCCGAGATCGCCGCTCCCACACAGAGCTACTCTCGGCTCGAGTCGTTTTGGGGCCCGAGAGGGAACCAAATCGCGGTGGGTCGGCCGCGATCGGAGCTTGCCGACTGTGTTGAAAAAACAGGTAGTCTCTCGTCTCCGGACAAGAAGGCTCTCTCAGTTCTGGACGGCGAACAAGCTACTTCACCTCCTCTACCGGCGACAGAGGCGTTTTATACGTGTCTTCGGACACCGTATTTAAATACCCCTTCGGCTCCTCCTGAGGTTTCGACCTCGACGAGGACTGGAATGAGTCGGAGCGGTATCGGCTCTCTACTGTCAGGTGTCGATCAGCCCCACCCAGACGACGTTCACAGTGGCGGCAGACACTTACCTACAGTATGAGTTCGTAACCCTCCTCGGGAAAACGTTTTTCTCCTGACGATACGTTTTCCCAGGCTCTGAGAGGCCATCGCCGTAAGGCGATGGCTGCTCCTTTTCTTCTCCAACTGCTAGATCCGCTGGGAAGGCGAGCCAGTATCCAATTCCTCCCCCATTCCCTCTCTCCTTACGGCTACGAGGGAAAGGGGAGGGATCCTACAGAGATTTCTCTGTAAAGATCCCACGTTAGGGGCTGCGCTACCGGGGGGACCTTCGGGTCCTACCTGACGTAAGCCCCTCCGGTCATTGAGGAGGGATCCTGCCCCTTTCTCGATTTCTACGGGAAGGAATCGAGAGGACCACCAGCCGATATCGTCTGACGAATTCGGTGGGGGGTTTTCGCAGAGAGTGCTTAGAATTCTACGGAATTTCTAGCGCACTCAGAGTGTTCGAGTTTTTCTGCGATCTCCAAACACTCAGGCGAGACCACGGTCCAAAGTGAGCGAGAATCCCGATAATTGTTACACGATAATCGGGACCTCGCTTATGCTCGAATGCTGTAATTTCTAGCATTTGGAAGAAGACCGCTGCTGAAAGAAGAGTATCTCTCAGTAGGCGCTTAACCTGGAATAGAGAAGAACGGACGGGAACTTCCAGTTTGGCTTGAACTATCGTCTTCGGTATTCTGTTCACCATTGAAGCTTTCCTTTGGGAAAGACTTCTCCTTCACTCTCTTGAATAAGAGAACGAAGGCGGTCGATCTCCAATCCTTATTCTCATTCCTCGAGGGGAAAAGAATTTAGGATGGAGGTCGTGGTACAGAACCTACAAATATACTACGTATATTACCCTCGCGACATGATTCTTTAACAGTTGAATTGTCCGTGGGGTAGGCGCCATACCGTAGTTAACTCTACGGTTTGTGACCGAGACGAATTGTATCTTAATTGAACTGCAACTCGGGGTTGCCTGCAACCTCCCAGCAGTTATCAGTTTCGATTTTAGATACTTGGTATTGTCATGACAACACCAAATCAGCTTTTGTATTTACCGAAATCCGTTTCGGTTAAACAAATATAATTGCTCGAGCGTATTCTTTATGCTCGATGGTTCTAGCCGAACGTATTCCTTCGTGGAATAATGGATTACTGGCAACTCAGGATGACGAGTCACCGAGAGCTACTGCGTATTGAACTGCCTGATAGCGGCTCAGTATCAGCTAGGTCTCGGAGATGCACGGTCGGTTACGTCTCTCTCTCCCCTGGTTGGATTGACTACCGAACCGTATCTCTGCCCAACAATCATGGACTTAGGTCTCTGATTAACGGGGATTCTCGCAATAATGAAGGACCATCTACTGCTGTGACGCTCAGATTTCATCGCCTTCGGACATTGCGAGAATTTTCAACAGAGATATCTCTTGGACTCTGTCATCTTTCTGTTTACCGCACGGTAACAGAAGTCTGTACTAGTCAACCGCTGCATCGCACTGCGATAATGCGAATGATTTTTGCAGACATCTGAGTTTGTCTTCAAAATATCTCGTATTCGTAGGTGTGCAATTTCATTGCTCGCCCCGAATTAACAGATATGTCAGAAGACATCGCCTACTCTCCCCGACCTGACAGCTCTACTTCCAAATGTTCAGCCCATGAGAAGCAGTTCTTCAGGCAGTAGTTCCCGTCTTCATTACTGGAAGCGCTCCGCTTTATTGCAAACTACGATCCTCACCGGACAGCAATCAATAGCGGTTAGCGTTCTCAGTCTTTGTAGTACAGGTTCAGAATCTTGAGAATCCTTCTCTCGGTTCAGCTGGGAAGACGTAGGTTGCATTTTCTGTACACCTTCGTCTTCAACGGCACATAGTGTTGTTCTCCTTACCCGAGAATCAAACTATACTATGAGATATCTTGCCATCAAGGACCGCGGTCTCTAGAAGGCAATGACTTTCGCCTGTTGGGCACATGCCTTAAGAGAGTCATCACCTTGCCTTCTGGCATCGGTGACGAACAAATTATTTGTTTAGTCTCTTGGCATAACCCTGTTAAGGCGAAGGTCACGTGACTTGCTCGGGTGCTTGGACAACTTGCCTCCTACCGAACGCAGTCAGCAGGCAGCTGTCAGAGCGCCCAAGTCTGTTACGAACTTCGCTGTGGACTTAGTTCGGTTGTTCCATAACAATCTTTTCGTTCGTCCTAACGGCCTCGTCACAGTTACCCATACCATCGGACACCCACCATTGAGTGTCGGTGTCCTATCCACTGCCGAGAACAACAACTTCGCTGCAGACGGATAGACCAGTATGGGACAGGACATCACCGAAGTCGAGAAGAGGGATAGCTCATACGACAATTCCCTTCTTTTCCTCTGAGGTATGTGCATGACTTTGCCTGCGAAGTCAAGCATCCAGGGGATGGGGATCCGTGACGCTCGATTTCATACCGAACTTCGTAGCGAAGACTCAGAACCCTTCGGTCCCTGACGATTGGTTCGAGTCGTTCACAATCCCCTCCCTAATGGACTTCACCGCCTTCGATGCGAAGGAGATGCTGCTTGTCCTGTGAAAGCGCGACCGCGCTTTCTGAAGAAACTCGACATCCCAGGCGGAGTGTTGAAGACTCTTCGTCAGCACCAAGATGACCTAGAAGTACACTCCCTCGAGTTACACAAGAACTTCTCCGTGGCGCAGGTACTGAAGGCAGGGGTCTGGTACAACCAGACCACTGGCACCTCCTTCTACCTTTGGATATTGCCCACAGGTCCTTGGATCGTTTTCCTTAGGACCCGTGGTGGCTGCTCAACACGTTGTCTAGCTAACCCAGACCCTAGCAGGCTGAACAGCATCGAGTCCTGGTGTGACTGTAAGAATAGATAAGTGAATGAGAGAGTGACTGGCTTCTCTTCCTATCTTTTTACCCCCTCTACCCCTGTGGGTAGAGGGATACGGTCATCACCTTGCTGGATAAGGACGAGATGCCGGTGAGCTACTCGACAGAGCCCCATCCTATCCCTTTCACTAGGGATGGGAGCGAATATCCACCACTTCCTCCTACAAGGGGGGGGAAGTGGATGCCAACAAGAGACAAACCATAACGTTGTTGCCTCTTGCAAATAGGAACTTGTTCTTGTTTGCTGGTACGAAGAGATACGCTTGCCTCTCTCTTAGTACTCGGTCCAGAGGTCTGACCATTGATCCTGCGGTGCACACCCCGATCAATCGGACAGAGGCTTGGATCCCTCCCTCGCTCTTACGACCAGGGAGGCTTCCAAGGTTGGGCGAACACCAGTCTGTTCACAAAAGACTCAGTTCCATTCCAACCCACCAAGAAGTGAGTCTTCCTATTGTAAAAGGACGAAGGTTTGTATGCCGTGTCGGAACAAATGACAATTTGTCCAAAATTGCATTTTTCCTAACTATACAAACCTGAGGTCCTTTTACACATAGCCCCACCTCATGCCACCCCTCACTCTGCAGTTTTTGCTTGGGCCAAAAGCAAAAGTGATTTGTTTGTTTACCTACCAGTGCGCTCGCGCGCGCCTGTCGGACAAGCAGTTAACTACCGAACCCCTTGTTCGAAAGCTTACGACCTATCCAGCTGCCGCTAGTACCTTCCTATTGTAAAAGGACCTCAGGTTTGTATAGTTAGGAAAAATGCAATTTTGGACAAATTGTCATATTCTGTCCCTTCCCACCTCCAAAGGTGGGATTCAGCTATATATATATCTGACAGGTAAGTTTCATGAACAAAATGATATTGTTATGATACAATAAAGTTTTGTTCATACTTACTGGCAGATATATATAATCAAGTACCCACCCACCTCCCCTCAGGGGACAGTGGAAATAAAAATTATGAATAGAAAATGGGAATGGTTCCTGATACCCGCCTCCAGCGGCGGGAATGGGTACTAACCACCTGGCCGACCACTGCGTGTGTCGGAAGTTTTTAAAATTCTGTCGGACTTCAGAAAATACAGCTATATATATATCTGCCAGGTAAGTATGAACAAACTTTATTGTATCATAACAATATCATTTTTTGAGTATCGTAACTCTCGTTAGATATATTTTTGGTTTTCTACTGGCAGGGGCGCAAGATGTTGCACAGGCGGCCGTCGCTTTTTCGTCAGTAAGGAACCAGAGGTGTATCTGACTTGGGGGGTGGTACAAAATTTTTTTTTTGTAACTATATATTTACGTGCGTTTATGTGGTTTCGAGTTCTTTGGTTGTTTGTTAGGAGTTTGGGGATAACTCCTTTCAATCTTTAGAACTAACCCGAGTGTTAGGATCAGGTGATCGGGATTGTTGTTGTGCTCCTTGAATAAGGTGTATTGTCATGTTAGTGGATTAGCACCCAATGACAAAGGCCTTTAGGCTCTGCCGAGTAAGTGGATAAGACCCCATTGGCAGACCCACAAGAACTCTTAGCCATTGATCAATATCTCGCTGAGGCTCTTGGGGCGAAGCAGACTCCTGGGCAGTAGCCACGAAGTCTTCCGCCTAATCAGGTAGGAACCAAGGTTTATTAATACCTACAACATATGTTGTTTACCTGTCTATTTCAGTAGTTAGCTGTCTCTTACCCACCACCAAGGGTGCCAATCAGCTAAGTATATATCTGACAGGGAAGTTGAATGTACAAAAATGATATTATGATACAATAAAGTTTTGTACATACTTACCTGGCAGATATATACGATTAATGGCCCACCCAGCCTCCCCGCAGGAGACAGGTGGAAGAGAGAAAATCTGATGAGAAGACGGGAATGGTTCCTAGTCCTGCCACCCAGGGCAGGGCGGTAGATCACTTTATTGTATCATAACAATATCATTTATTTGGGAGGAAGAAGAGTGCTAGATAATTTTGAAATAAATCTTTAAACATTGGTGTAAGGTTATGAATTACATGAATGTATTATGTATTCATGGTAATTAATTTGAAAATATTCGTTGTTGAAAAAGTAACTAGATTCCTGACTCAAATATCAACGGTTTTGCTATGAACAGTAGCTACGATGTTGTTCGCGCTCTCCTATTTTTTCATCATTGTTGCCAATCGGTATCTGTTTACCCTCCAAACTGGGTATAAGACTTACACAAAAAATGTGGAAATAAGTGAAATTAGTGTATCTATTTGTAGTACGTATACATATTAGAGCAATTTTATCATTACTGCATTACTAAGACAGCTAGAATTTATGGAAAAAGTTGTAAATGCATTGGCGTAGGGTAAACAACCTAGTGGACTATCTGGGCCAGTCTTGCCCGCTCGATGACCCACCTTCCAGAAAAAGTAATTTAACACATCCTGACACTGGAGATGGAAGCAAGTCATGAGTCATAGGTCATGGAAGGAACACATCAAGACCTCTTATTTTCCTCTCGAAATAAGTTTTCTCCCAAAGTACAAAATAATGTTATAATTTAAGATTGAACAGAGGTTAATGAAAGTCTAGTCATGCGCAGTGCAAACTTACCTCCATGGCGCTTCAAAATTTTTGCTTAAAACACCTTGTGTAGAAGATTGACGCCATCTCAATCTTTGTCGAGCCACTTGTGTCAATAAACTTTTCATATCCTGTGCTAAATCCGCACACCACTCGTACCCATAGACACTGGGACACTATCTTCACAAAAATCTTAAACGATGACAACGATTGCCCTCGAGTCCAAGGAAACTCGCGATTTTTCGGGAGGAATGAAGAAGAAGAGTTTGCTAGATAATTTTGAAATAAATAGTTAAACATCAGTGTAAGGGTATGAATTACATAAATTTATTATGTATTCATAATAATAAATTGAAAATATTTGTGGTTGAAAAAGTAACTAAATTCCTGACTCAAATATCAACGGTTTTGCTGTGAATAGTAGCAATGGTGTTGTTTGTGCTCTCCTATTTTTTTATCATGTTGCCAATTGGTATGTGGTTACCCTTCAAACTGGGTATAAGACTTACACAAAACCGGGGAAATAAGTGAAATTAGCATATCTGGTTGTAGTATATATTCATATTTTAGCAATTTTATCATTACTGCATTACTATGACAACTAAAATTCATGGAAACAGTTTGTAAATGCATCAGTGTATGTGTGAAGCTCCACTGAATTGGCAACGATTAAATTTTGCCATTCCTAGCATGCAAACATTAAAGGTTACATTTATTTCAGGCATAAGTACAATTATTTAAAAATGGAAAAGTCACTAATCTGACAACTGCTCGCCGGTGCTTTTAGCAGCCAGATGTGCATACAGGGTTTCCATAAACTCCCAATACCATTACAGTACACGTATTTATTGCTCAGAAACCATATAACATAGAGTAATGCAGTTTTTGTTGAATGTTCTACGTTCAAGTTTACGTTCAGAGCACTTCATTCTACAAAAAACTGCATTCAGAGCACTTCATTCTACAAAAAACTGCATTACTCTTCGCTATATGGTTTCTGAGCAATAAATACTTGTAATGGTATACTGGGCCTTTTTGGACACCCTGTACATTAAGACAAAAATTGTTCTGGCCATGGCTTCGCTGTCAACAAACTCTCAACGTATTTCAAGTGCAATTTGGAGTGAGTTAAGAACAAAATGTGTATTTCTGGGCTCAGCCTGTGTCGCTCCGTGAAATGGTTCCTTTAGCACTCAATTCTAAGGTATAAGTATTGCTACAAATATCAGAGAAAAAGCTATATGGTAGTGCCAGAGTATTCTGGCTCGCTCACCTTTATTCAAGGTGTCGGTATGGTATCTGGGGCGAGTGAAACCACTACCAGAGGTCCCTTGCCATTTAGTCTCTTCCTTCCTCAATATCCCTCGTCTACAGAGGAGCCGTTGTAGGCCCCACTACTACTACTACAACTAGCATTTTTGTTTACCATTCCTTTCGATAGCACAACATCGCTAGCACGGGTTTTTTGCTCTGTGTTGTTAATTCGTTGGAATTTCCTTAATTGACATCATGGAACGTCAAGTAGCTTCTGCATCCAAGTTAAGTACTGCAATTAATGTTTGATGTTATTTTGAGGTAGCGATAGGCATGATAAACTGTTTTAAAATAGGTTATATGCGAGAGCGGCAGTCCGCATGTTCCTGACCCACGCCGCCATTTTGTGGCTCGCTACCTGCGTAAGGTTACGCTTACGTATATCGTTCTCCAATTGGTCTCCTATACTAAGTGGAGTCTATCCCATTACTTAGCAGTACTCTATTTATATGTACTATACAGATGCTATTATTGCTGACGTTTTTATTAGTCCGATCACTGGGGTATAGCCTAATGACCGAACCGCATGCTGTAGCCTACTCAGTTAACCTTATTTTACATCTTCAGGTTGGCATAACAACCATATATCTAGTCAAGTTGTATTATAGAAATTTCCATGGTAAGACACACTCTTGTCTTCTACGGAAGGACCCTGGTCCATTCGTAGCCTAGGATCGTCCTTGAGCCACCATGGCCGCCTTGCCCCTCGATTAAATAACTCGATATGGCATCTAGGCTAAGCCGCTGAGTTGTCAGGCTAACGGGTCCAGATCGATTCGATTTGCGAAGTTAGGCCAGCTTCTCAAGAGGACACCTTACTTTCTCTTTTGCTCCATATTTATTTCTCTTTTTTTCTCCCTCGTGTTAGGACAGGATGTTTGTGTTATGTGTTTACTATATTCATTGTATACGACATTCAGTTGGCCTATAGGCCTACTTTTGATCGACTGGTCTTTCACACCGCGTGACTTCACACGGCTGAGAAGGTCTCCAGTCGATTGCGTACGAGCCACCCTGCAAACCGATCCCTACCCGCTTCCCCCCCTTCTCACCCACCTCAGGTAGCCGATCCGAGTTTCCCAAAGGGGGGGATGGGTGGGGAGGACTATCGGTAGGCAGGCCCACCATACCATGCCCCTCTCTAGTGGAGATGTGGGGGGCCTTGGTTGGCCATCAGGCTCAGCTGGGCGGGGTGCGCCTCGATCCACTATGTTATGTATCCCTTTCTCTGTCTTTTGCGCCCACCCTTTCCCACCCCGCTCTGGCGGACTCAGGACTCCGGCTTCAAAGTATGGTCTATTTTAAATAGTCCTAACCCCTGTTTGTTCTTTCGAAGCCGGGCCTGGCATCGGGATAGCTAGGCGTATTTAGATATGTGAAAAGGCTTCGGCCTAACCATGGGATCCCTTATGCTGCATGCATGTTTTGTTACACATAATATAACATCTGCCATTGTATTGTGTAAGGTATTATCTTACTATATATTTGCTTATTTACAACAGCGGACTTATCAACTCCGCCGTGTATTTAACTGACCTTCCCAGTTATCACTAGCTCCTCAACCCTGTACCTTGGTATTGGATTCTATCCTTCATCCCGACGCAATGGGAACGGCTTGAAACCTCCTAAATCTGTCAGATTTTATGTCTCCGGCGTCGCCGGAGTCCATTGAGTTTCATAACCCGTTCCCCCATTGTCTATTTCGGATGTTACTAGGGGTACAGACAGGGCGCCGTAGCTGGTGAGAACAAGGTCGCATGTTATTGTACAATATATTTGCTGTCACTGGAGTTACTTTGGCGGCAATAATATACTGCATGCAACCCCGGACTTGTCTCCGGAAGGTTGATGATGATACTCATGTATCATTTGACTTGCAGGTCGCTCGTTGCCTGGAGGAGGGTTGCAACGCCGTTCTCCAGGAACCCTGTGGGCACATGGTCTGCCGGTCTCATGCCGGTTGCGCAGTCCAGATGGAGGACATGATCGTCTAGCACCATGAGAACTGCGAGATATGCTACGGTTTGGTGAAGGAGTTCACCTCTGAATCGGTATGTAGCACGCCGGACTGTACATAATGATACAATGAGAATCAACTCTACTATAGCATGCAAAATTATACTAGACTAGGATTAATCTCTAGTTTTAAGTATTAATATATCCCTTTTTACAGGGCATCCAAGCGGTTAGGGATGCTGCCTTGACTACCCTGAAGGTCTGGGTAGGCGGGTTTGGCCGCAACACCAGGAAGGGCCAGCCTTACATGCTCTCCAAAGGTATGGCTGGACTCATCTTCCCCGGGGACAAGAAGGCATCGGCGGTTGTTACGGTGTCGAAATATCCTGGCCAAGGTCGACACAGTGTTACGGCCTCAGAGAGAGGTCCGCTTCAGGTTCGATATGAAATAATAAAAAAAAAAATTTCAACACCAACAGTTGAAACTGGGGATATGAATATAGAAAGAAACACTAACACAACAAAGGTTTATTTACGAGCTTACTAACAAAGGTAAATGCAGAATGGTATCTCCTATTTACATAAAAAGACAGAATCTTACACTGCATGAACTGGGGGAACAGCGAGGCAATTCAAATACTTGCTAGTCAATTTGGTAATTCAAAGCGATGGCTTCTCCAAAAGTAGAGCGGCAATTGCAGACGTCCTCTTGACTCCGTATTGCAGAAACTAGTCTACTTGAAAGGCAGGAACTACCCAAAACCTCTAGCAGGACCTTTTTCTTCTCTGAAGTCTGCTCGACGTCAAGATAACACGAGATAATTCGTCCACTCCTGAAGACGACTAGACCAATATCCAACTGACTCTCGAACAATTCTTCTGATCCTTCGTTGGTCCCTTTCTCTTTTATCTCTCACGGATAATCTCTGCTGCTGCTGATTTCTCACTGATATTCTGACCAGTGGCTCTTACTGAGGATATCTCTCTGTGACTAACTGGTGATCTCTCTCTCTCTCTCTTACGATCTCTCTCTTCTCTTCGTTCGTCGTATTTATACAGCACTCTGGGGGCGGAGCCTACGGCGAGCTGCACCGGCCCGCGAGGTTTCCGGAAGTTCTTAGATGAATCTAGACAAGGTATTGCATCAGATATCGCGGCATTTCTCCCGACACATTAGGCGTGTGTTGCGCTCCACAACACGCCTGTCGATTCCTGAACAACCGCGGAACAGGCGCCTTCAACACGGGCGCAAAAGCCTCCTTACTGCCGAACTTCTCGAAAATGCGTTCTCCTTTCCTTTATCTTCCTTTGCTATGAAGCAATTACTATCACAAGCCCCCCCTAAAGAGAAAAAAAATTAAATCAACTGATTTTATTTTTTTTTCTAAAGAGGAACAAGAATTAAACAGCGGGGAAACAATTCTGCATAAAGCTTTAATACTTTTTCATTCACTCAACCACTCGTGCTAAAACAGAAAACGGTCACTAGGCTACTCATTCTGAAAAAACTATAGAGGCTATCTGCTATAACATTATCCTTCTCTCTTACTATTACCGTTTTTTGAACTCTGATTAAAACTTATAAATACTAAAACACCTCTTGTGTTTTTCTCAAAACTAATCTTACTCAGTAACACTGTTACACGGGCAGAGGCCACGGCACAGGGCGTTGTTTATAATTCTGAAGCAAAATTACGTTTACTGACTTTGCTCTACTCTTACCCACATTAATTCTATGATATATATTTCCCCTCTTCTCTAAAACTGAAAAAGAACCGTCAAAATTATGAGATAAAGAGGAACCTTCTTTTTGGACTAGTACTAAAACTTTGTCTCTTACACACAAACTTCTCTCTTTTGCTCTAAGATCAGGTTTTCCTTCAGTTTCCCCTTGACTTCCGTTCGGGTTTTCTTTTGCTAAGTGCCAAGCGCTTCCGTTCTCCTCTGCTAACTGCCAAACATCTCTTAGATTGTTTTTATAATACTCAAGATTAGTTATGCAATCATCTCTACCCTTACTTCTAGGCAAACGTCCGAACATATGCATAAATACATTCTCAAAAGACTTGCCTACTGAAGGAATATTACACAACTGAACTCTGGGAATTACTTGAATTGGTTTCCCGGTAATTTGATATTCATGGCAGCTTAAAGCATACCTCTTAAGACATTCATCATTTTTCATCTTAGGCCAAAAGTACGCCCTACTAATATACTTGAAAGTTTTATTTACTCCCAAATGGCCTTGCTCATTGTGTGCTAACTTCAAAATTAATTCATGAAGCTTCTTAGAAACTGCAAATTTTTCTGTGATTCCCCCTTCACTACCTGACTTAGGACAAACATGACACGAAACTTTGTCCTTCACACAAAAAGTTTCCTTACACACATCATCGAGATCATCGTCCAGCTCATACTCAAAAATCCTCTCTCTGCAACTTGACTAGCTCATCCTTATCCAAAATGTTAGAGCCTAATTCATTACCGTAACTAGGACTAGATACGGGTACATTTACAACGTTACTCTCGACAGCTACGCCTTCTGGTTGGCTATCACTGTTAACATCGATAGAGTCCGGTCTCTCAGCCACACTCATGCCAAGATCAACCTCGCTACCTGTATCACACTAGTTCGAATCCACGAACTCACTCACGTTCGAATCCACGAACTTACTCTCGTTCGAATCCACGAACTTACTTTCGTTCGAATCCACGAACTTACTCACGTTTGAATCCACGAACTTACTCACGTTCGAATCCACGAACTCTCTCGTTCGAATCCTCGAACTTACTTTCGTTCGAATCCACGAACAAATTATGACCATAGTGCATGTCTGTATCTAAACCCGACCTAGTTACTACCATTTCAGGCACTGGAATATTCCTCACAACAGGAATCACATTCTTGGATAAAGCTAAGTCGTTACCGACAATAATGTTAACGCCTTCGATGGGCAAACTGTCCACAACTGCAAGTTTCACTTCTCCTGACACTACCTGACTTTCTAAATTCAACTTCAATAAAGGACAAAGAACACAAGTGTTAGGAAATCCACCTAACATGACTTTCTCTTCCATATTGATTTCTGCCCTGTTCAGCATACACTCTTCTCTAATCAGTGAGATAGCAGCACCTGTGTCTTGAAGCAAGACTACTTCTCTCGAATCTACTCCTCCAAGAGAGGAAACTACGCCTTCCGACAGAAATTCACCAAAAACTATCCGAGTTTCTCTCATCACATCATTCCTACTTGACGAAAGGTTAACTAGAGACACTGGTTTCTTACCGTCCTTCTTTTCTACTCCACAATTTCTCGCTAAATGCCCTTTCCCATTACATCGGAAACAAGTTAATTCTGAGCCACTAGATGCCACTTTACTCTTACAAACCTTAGACGTATGACCAGGTTTTCTGCATGTATAACAGGAATAGTCACTTCTACTCGCAATGCTATTACTAGGACTGAAACCTTTACTGCTTTGTACTCTACCAGATGAAGGATCATTTCGTTTCTTACTAACACTCAAATTATGATTTAGACTATATTCGTCAGCTAGCCTAGTTGCTCCTGCAAAAGATACTTCTCGCCTATCCTCTATATAAAGTTTAATCTCAGGAGATACGTTATCTTTGAAGCTTTCTAACAACACTAAGTTCTTCAAACTATCAAAATCTTCAACCTTAGCAGAAGTTAACCAATAAAAAAACAGCCTTTCTAACTTCTTACCGTATTCTACATATGTAATATTTTCATCCTTTCTCAAATTTCTAAATTTCTTACGGTACGCCTCCGGTACTAGCCTATACGCACTAAGAACAGTTTCTTTCACGATATCGTAATTATCACATTCCTCCTTAGGCATGCAACTATGCACAGTAAGTGCCCTACCACTCAAAACTGACTGCAAATATAAAGTCCACGTTTCTTTAGGAGAACCTACTCGTTCCATTAAGTAAGTAAGTATATCTTAGTTTTACCAGACCACTGACCTGAATAACAGCTCTCCTAGGGCTGGCCCGAAGGATTAGATATATTTTACGTGGCTAGGAATCAATTGATTACCTAGCAACGGGACCTACAGCTTATTGTGGAATCCGAACCACATTATATCGAGAAAGGTATTTCTATCACCAGAAATAAATTTCTCTGGTTCCGCGTTGGCCGGGCCGAGAATTGAACTCGGACCACCGAATTAGCAACCGAGTGAGAAGTCCACTCGGCCAACGTGGGACCTACTCGTTCCATTAACTTTTCAAAACACATGAAATATGTTGTAACATCTTCCTCATCTAACTTTAGTACTAATTTTAGCACTGCACTCATACCTAACGTATCAGCTCCGTTTTTGTTCTCGCCTGACCGACTGTTACGAGTACTTTCCCTTAACTGAGCAATTTCCAACTCATGCATACGTTCTTTCTCTCTCTCTTCCTGCTGCATTACCAACATTTCTCTCTCTCGCTGCATTTTCATTACTTCTCTCTCTTGCTGCATCCTCATTGCTTCTCTCTCTTGCTGCATTTTCATTGCTTCTCTCTCTTTCTCTTGCTGCATTTTCATTACTTCTCTCTCAGCCGCTCTTTCATCTCTCTCATACTTTTCCCTTTCTTTCTTCTCAACATACTCCGGAGATCATTCCCCTCTAGACCTAGTAGCTTACCTGACTTGATAAACTCTTTCACCATCTCACTCATTTTGATTCTTTCTATATTCTCCCGGTTTCAAACTTAAAGTGTTGATAGCCTAGGCAAGGTCACCATAATGTTACGGTGTCGAAATATCCTGGCCAAGGTTGACACAGTGTTACGGCCTCTGAGAGAGGTCCGCTTCAGGTTCGATATGAAATAATAAAAAAAAAAAATATTTCAACACCAATAATTGAAACTGGGGATACGAATATAGAAAGAAACACTAACACAACAAAGGTTTATTTGCAAGCTTACTAACAAAGGTAAATGCAGAATGGTATCTCCTATTTACATAAAAAGACAGAATCTTACACTGCATGAACTGGGGGAACAGTGAGGCAATTCAAATACTTGCTAGTCAATTTGGTAATTCAAAGCGATGGCTTCTCCAAAAGTAGAGCGGCAATTGCAGATCCTCTTGACTCCGTATTGCAGAAACTAGTCTACTTGAAAGGCAGGAACTACCCAAAACTTTTAGCAGGACCTTTTCTTCTCTGAAGTCTGCTCAACGTCGAGATAACACGAGATAATTCGTCCACTCCTGAAGACGACTAGACCAATATCCAACCAACTCTCGAACAACTCTTCTGATCCTTCGTTGGTCCCTTTCTCTTTTATCTCTCACTGATAATCTCTGCTGCTGCTGATTTCTCACTGATATTCTGACCAGTGGCTCTTACTGAGGATATCTCTCTGTGACTAACTGGTGATCTCTCTCTCTCTCTTACGATCTCTCTCTTCTCCTCTCCGTCCGTCGAATTTATACAGCACTCTGGGGGTGGAGCCTACAGCGAGCTTCACGGGCTCGCGAGGTTTCCGGAAGTTCTTAGATGAATCTAGACAAGGTATTGTATCAGAAATCGCGGCATTTCTCCTGACACATTAGGCGCATGTTGCGCTCCACAACATGCCCGACGATTCCAGAACAACCGCAAAAACAGGCGCCTCCAACACGGGCGCGAAAGCCTCCTTACTGCCGAACTTCTCGAAAATGCGTTCTCCTTTCCTTTATCTTCCTTTGCTATGAAGTAATTACCATCACAGCGGTAGAACCCATGGTAGCTGCTCCCATCATCACTAGGATTCAAGCCGCGACATCGCCCTTACCGAAGGAAGGTCTTGAAGAGGAGGTCACAGGGGAAGTGGCAGCCCTCGACTTGGACCGCAAGCCCATGACCATTGACGACATGGGCAACGGTAAGGATGTTAGTGAGGCAGGTGCAGTAGGGGCTCAAGGATTGCTCTTGAGCCCATCTCGGTCTTCTTCCTTCTCCTCTACCACTTCTTTTCAGGGATTCGCCAAGAGACCTCAGTCGGTCAGACCAAAGTCTACCTCGGTGATCCCTAAGGTTAAGAACAGGGAACCTGGTCAATGTCATTCCGCCAGCTACATATCAATGTACTGGAAGCGATGGCAGTGTTTCTAACCCTGAAAAGACTTCTACCAGCCAAGAAAATCCATATCAAGCTGGTATTAGACAATGCAGTGGTGGTTCACAGTATAAACAGGGGTGGCTCCAAATCGAGCCATGTGAACCATGTGATGATAGCCATATTTGCCCTAGCAGACAAGAACAAATGGCACCTTTCAGCCACCCATCTAGCGGGAGTGAGAAACGTAGTGGCGGACGCCTAGTCACAATCCACCCCGCTGGAATCGAAGTGGACTCTGGACAGGGAGTCATTCAAATGGATCTGTCAACAGGTGCCCGGGCTGCAAGTGGATCTTTTCGCCACGGAGTCGAACCACAAACTTCCTTGTTACGTGGCCCGCAACCTGGACCCTCTGGCTTACGCCACGGACGCTATGGCTATAGATTGGAATATCTGGAAGAGGATTTATCTTTTCCCTCCAGTGAATCTTCTTCTGAAGGTCTTGAATAAGCTCAGGACTTTCAAAGGTCACATTGCACTATTGGCCCCCAACTGGCCCAAGAGCATTTGGTTCCCTCTACTAGTGGAATTGGGACTCCGGCCCCGATGGATTCCCAATCCCATGCTGACGCAGTTGGTACAAACGCGCACTGTGTCCGCTTCCTCAGGAATTCAGAAATCCCTAACTCTATGGACTTCATGAAGTTTGCGGCACAGAAAGATGCCAACATTGATCCTCAGAACATCTGGTTTCTGGAATCTGATAAACGAGAATCAACCCTGCGTCAATATGACTCAGCAGGAAAGAAACTAGCCATATTTTTAAGGGATTCAAATGCACAAACCATGACCACGAATCTGGCAATAACCTTTTTTAGAACCTTGTTCGAAAAAGGTTTAGCAGCAAGTACGATTACTACAACCAAATCAGCATTAAGAAAATCTTCCAATTTGGATTTAACATTGATCTGACAGATTCGTATTTTTTGTCTATCCGAAGGGCTTGTGCTAGACTTAGACCAACAGAGAGACCCAGAACGGTCTCCTAGTTCCTAAATGATGTCCTTAAACTAGCTTCTGACACTGATCATGAATCATGTGATTATATAACGCTCCTAAGGAAAACGTTATTCCTAATAAGTCTAGCCTCAGGAGCCAGAATTTCTGAACTGTCGGCTCTCTC
The DNA here is from genome assembly GCF_015104395.2 of Macrobrachium nipponense. Classification (NCBI taxonomy): domain Eukaryota; kingdom Metazoa; phylum Arthropoda; class Malacostraca; order Decapoda; family Palaemonidae; genus Macrobrachium; species Macrobrachium nipponense. The sequence goes on from NC_087211.1 coordinate 39,246,585, forward strand.
TAGGGAACCAGAACATAGTGAGTTTCTCCCTCCAGGAGAATTACCCACCGGATAGGTGGGCTCCATGGAAGATTGTCCCACTTCCTCAGGACCCGTCCTTATGTCCAGTTAATTCCCTAAGAGCATATTTGAGCAGAACTGCCTCGAAATCTTCAGGCCCTTTGTTTATTAGGAAAAAAGGTGGTACTATTTCCCTAAAAGGAATCAGACAACAGATTCTGTACTTTATAAAGCAAGCTAACCCGGAATCATTCCCACAGGCACATGATATTAGGGCAGTAGCCACCTCAATTAATTATTTTCAACACATGAATTTTTATGATCTCAAGAAGTACACGGCTGGAAGTCCCCGACAGTATTTAAACACCACTACTTAAAGTCGTTAGAAGCCCTTAAATTCCCAGCAGTGGCAGCCGGAAACACAGTTTCCCCTTACACTGCTTAGAACAGTAGTAAGTAGTTAATTAGCCTATGTCTCTCTTTACATATCTCTCTCTCCTACCTGCCTCGTTAGCATTCTTGACCTTAGCTCGGTTGTTACTGGGTTGCATACTTTTCCTTGAATTGCACTTTCTATGTATCATGATGATTTGGATTGTATATATTTGTATCTGGGTCTATATTGTGTAATTAAATTCCTGTTCATTGGTGTGTGATTAGTTAAGATAGTAGATAAGTTTTAGAGTTAAGGATCATTAAAACTCTCAAGTTAAGGAATTTTATTGGTTACTTGTAGAATTAAATAACTAATATTGAATAGTATTTAATGTTATTCAAGTTTCAATTTCCTTACAGTAATTTATCTACACTAACTTTCCGAGCTGATGGGGCCAATTCTCTGTTTCTATTTCACGGAGCGACACAGGCTGAGCCCAGAAAAGGGATTTTGACAAAGGAAAAATCTATTTCTGGGCAATGACCTGTGTCACCCAGTGAAACCCACCCTCTACTTCCACACCCTGTCTGGCCCAAGCTTGGGTGCTATCTACAGTAATGGTAAACAAAGGCGCTAGTTGTAGTAGTAGCGGGTAGCGGGGGCCTAGAAGGGCTCCTCTGTAGACGAGGGATATTGAGGAAGGAAGAGACTAAATGGCAAGGGACCTCTGGTAGTGGTTTCACTCGCCCCAGATACCATACCGACACCTTGAATAAAGGTGAGCGAGCCAGAATACTCTGGCTCTACCATATAGCTTTTTCTCTGGTATTTGTAGCAATACTTCTACCTTAGAAATGAGTGCTAAAGGAACCATTTCGCTGGGCGACACAGGTCATTGCCCAGAAATAGATTTTTCCTTCGTCAAAATCCCTTAATTACAATCAAATAAGCACTGTGGAGTTTCAATTTTGATAGCAGTAAGGATAAAATCACTGATGACAAGGTAAAAATGCATTTCAGTTCAAACCATGACCCTGTGAATAAGACTTCTCATACTTTCACTAATATAGGCAAGAAAGTGTTTTTTGTTCATATGCAAACAAACCCTCAGTCTTAACAATAGGATCATTTCTAGCGCCTAGTTGGATCCTGTAAAAAAGGAGATGAAAGCAAGGAATCTTGTGGTATCTGGCAACGCATGCGTAGATCGGGTGAAGAGTGGTCAAACGCCTAACATCTACACCAGTCTGATTACAGTTGCAATGTTGAGTAACATCAATAAACGTTACATATATACGCTAATATTTCTCAACTGAGCGCTGGGAAGGACGTGGTATCAATGCCGGAGACGAAAGGGACCAGATGCGAGATGCCAAATTGGATTTAAAAACTACCTCGAAAGCATATTTTACGAAGACTTCGCATGCTTATTTTAGTTCGTATGGCACTTGCTTATATCACATAATGTTGACGAAACTTCAGTCTTTTGAATGGTATGCTTAAAGATGTAATTGTACATATTATTGTTTCACCAATTAAATATTGAGTGAATAAGGGTGATCAGCTTGAGTAAGATGGACTCAAGGCAGTTGTTTACCCTATGTGGGAAGCTCCACTTAATTGGCAACAATGAAGTTTTGCCATTCCTAGCATGCAAACATTAAAGTTTTGTACATGAACTTCCCTGACAGATATATACTTAGCTATAGTCTCCGACGTTCCCGACAGAATTTCAAATCTCGCGGCACACGCGACAGGTAGGTCAGGTGGTCTACCTTACCCGCCGCTGGGTGGCGGATGTACGAACCACTCCCGTTTGCTTGTCAGATTTTTCTCTGTCGCGGGAACGATAACAACTGTTGTCGGTTCCTTTCGATAGTTTTTCGATTCTCGCTTGCCTGGAGTTAATTTGGACTTCTTTTGGTGACGTATTCGCTTTGTTTGGCTTGGCATACGCTGATTGTGGACCGGTTTGATTTTGATTTTGATTTTCTTTAACGATGTCTGACCTAGATTCAGTGGTTAAAACTTCGGTTTTGTTTAGGGTTTGCGTGAATGAAGGATGTAAGGTGAGGTTGCCGAAAGCTTCGGTAGATCCCCACACGGTTTGCATGAAATGCAGGGAGAATGAATGTTCTTTTGCTAACCCTTGTAGTGAATGTAAGGGATTGAATGAAGAAGAATATAAGGCTCTCTCTTCTTATGTTAGGAAGTTGGAACGTGATAGAGTGCGTAAGGCTTCCTCTAGAAGTTCTAGTAGATCTAGAATGAGTGAGTTGGATGTGGATCCTAATACTAACGTAGAATTAGAACCTTCTTCCCAAGTTGCAGCCCCTGCTCCCCGCACCCGAAGCCGAAGATTCGCCTTCGGAGGCGGCAGCTCTGAGAGCCACGATTCTTTCTATGGATCAGAAGATTCGTCAGTTGGAAGGTAAGGAGAGTGTTAGTGATAGTGCAGTGTCCCCAGTGTTGTGGAGGGTGTGTCTGACCGGCTCCTTAGTGCCTCTAGGCCTAGACCTCTTCCAGACTCCCAGTTCCAGTGGAGTAGGAAAAAGTCGAAAGCCGCAAGAGGGCTAGGGAGAACCCCCACCGGTCAGGCGTCCCCTCGGCAGATCCTGAAGTACGCTCCCAGGCTGCCTCGGTTCGCTACAAGAAGGAGCTCCTACGCCAATGCTTCTCCTCTTCGTCTTCTCCCTCTCCGAAGAGAGGTTGAAACTCCCCGGATGCGTCGCGCCCGTTGAAGAGGGCTTGGAAGGCTCCCTGCAGTCCTTTGGCTTCTAGTCCAGAGGTTTTCCCGGAAGAATCGTCGGTGGAGGCGAAGAAACCCAAGAAATCCTGTTATCGTTCTTCTTCTCGCGCTCCGCGCTCGGCGCCTTGCTTCCGAGGAAGAACAACAAGATTTCTCCTACGACGAGTACTCGCGGGACTTCAAGCTCAGATCACGGCGCTAGCAGACACTCTAGCAGTTAGATCACGTAGGAAGAAGGACGTTTCTCTTCCGATCAAGAGATCTAGGCGCCGCTCTTCAGAGGATCGTTCTCCTCTTTTTAGGCGTTCTCCTTCATATGGGGAGGTTTCGTATGAAGGTAGGGGCTCGCATGTGTAGCGCCCTCGCTCGCCTGGCTCTCTTTCGACTTCAAGGCGCCAAACATCGGTAGGACGCTCTATGGAGAAAGAAGTTTTTTCTCCAGATTGGATTCCCGCTTCCGGTAATCGCACTGCACCTGCTCATCACGCTATTTCTTCAACTCCCTCGCGTGAGGACTTCTACTCAGCAGCCTCAAGATCCTAGGAAGGCGCCCTTATACAAGTAGGCGTTCTTCTTCCAGATGTCACTCTCCTCGAGTGTCGGATCGTGACTTCTCTCCTGACAGGCATCAAGAGTTGGTAGGTAGTAGTGTGGAGGATAGGACGGCCTGCTGTTAGCCGCTCCCCGCAAGGTAGGCGCCAAGAGCCTACTGCACATCGATCTCCTAGTAGGCGCTCGTCTCTTTTAAGGCGTCATACTCCTGATTATTCTCCTCGGGGCAGACAACAAGGGTCTTTCAAGCGCCCTTCTCCGTGTAGGCGCTCTCCCGCTTCTAGGCGCACTACTCACTGACCGTTGTCTCTTGGTAGGCACCAGGAATCTCGGAAGCGCCCTTCTCCAGGTAGGCGCTCGTTAGCTTTGAAGCGCCCTTCTCCTGAATGTTACCCTCTTGTTAGACGTCAAGAGTCTCGCAAGCAGCCTTCTCCTAGTAGGCGCATTTCGCCTTCCAGTCGAATTCTGTTGATCGTACGCAACTGGACAGGTATGGAGAGCCGCGCAAGCGCTCTGCTCTCGATAGGCGCTCTTCTCCTGGCAGCCGCTCGCCTCAGGATAGGCGCAAAGAGTCTAGTAGGCGCTCGCCTCCTCGTAAGCGCCCTGTGGAGGTTTCCGAGGATTCTCGGAGTAGGAGCCCTACCTCTCCTTCGGCTGAGATTCCGTCTACCTCGAAGAGGGAGTCTCATAGTAGACAACCCAAATCTTCTCATCGTTCTCCAGTGGATGTGAACTCTTCTAAGAGAGGGCGTTCTCCAACCTCTCGCTCAACTCCTACTAGGATCCCTTCGTTACCTAAGGATCTTCCGCGCTCGCCTCGACAAGACGTCCTAGAAGGTTCAGATGAGGAACCGAACACTTACTGCTGTGTCTTCTTACAAGAAGCTTACAGAGCTACTTTTGCAAGTTTTTGGGGATTCCCTTACTCCTACGGCTCCTCCTTCTCCTCACTCACTTTTTTCAACGGCGAAGACAGCGAAGAGTTCTTCTTGTGTGAGGATGAAGCCAACTCTTTCAATGAAGAAGGCACTGAGGAGTTTTGGTTCCTGGATGGCTTCCTAAGAAGAAGCGGGGAAAACGATGTTCGCTTTTCCTCCTTCGAAGTTATCAGGACGCGCTGGTTTCTGGTACGAAACAGGAGAGTCCTTAGGATTGGGTCTACCGTCTTCGGCTGATTCGGATTTTTCGGCGCTGGTAGATTCGACAAGGAGAACTGCCCTTACTCTGCTAAGACGACTTGGGCAATGAATGAATTGGATCACATGCTAAAAGGCATGTTTAGAGTGCTAGAAGTATTTAACTTCCTTGATTGGTCGTTGGGGGTCCTAGCCAAGAAAATTGAAGTGCCAGAGTCATTTTCGCCAGAAGATCTCATGTGTGTTTTGTCTTGTATGGACAAGTCGGTAAGAGACGGAGCGAGTGAAATCGCCTCCCTGTATGGGGCGGGATCGTGAAGAAGAGGTCTGTTTATTGTTCCTTCTTAACGAAGTCTGTCTCCCATGCCCAGAGGTCTTCTTTGCTGTTTGCTCCTCTGTCTGCTCAGTTGTTCCCTAAACATCGAGTGCAGGACATTTCGAGATCACTTTCGGCTAAAGCCACCCAGGACCTTTTGGCACAGTCGGCAAGAAAACCTCGCCCTTCCTTCCCTACCAAGGCTAAGAAGGAAAAGGCAAGTGTTCGAGAACCCTTTCGAGGGCGTCTTCATCAAGAACCTCTACGTTTAGAGGTCGTAGACCTTCAAGAAGGGGTAAGACTTTCGCCAAGTCTGTTAAAGCCCCCAAATAACTTGCAAGTCCTTCAAACAACGGTGGGCGCCAGACTCTTAGAGTTTGCAGAAGTCTGGGCCCAAAAAGGGGCGGATCCTTGGACCCTTTCTATTTTGAGGAGAGGTTACCTCATCCCTTTCGTCGAAAGACCTCCCTTGACGACCATCCCAAGGGAACTGACGGCCAGGTACAGAGACCCCATCATGAATCAAGCTGCGTCCATCTAGCAGTAGCTCAGATGCTGGAGAAGGGGGCTATCGAACTAGTGACAGACCATCATTCATCGGGTTTCTACAACCGCCTTTTCCTAGTTCCGAAGTCCTCAGGGGGATGGAGACCGGTGTTGGACGTAAAGCGCCCTGAACTTCTTTCGTGAGAAAAGAAGAAGTTTCACGATGGAAACGCCTTCATCAGTGCTGGCAGCACTTCGTCCAGGGGACTGGATGGTTTCCTTGGATTTACAGGACGCTTACTTCCACGTACCGATCCATCCTTCCTCGAGGAAGTTTCTCAGATTCATGATGGGGGGGTGAAAAGAGGGGGGAAAATTTTTGTTCAGTTCAGGGCTCTGTGTTTTGGCCTCTCGACGGCCCCTCAAGTGTCACGGGATTTTGAGGAATGTGGCTCAATGGCTTCATTTGAAAGGGGTGAGGATATCCATGTACCTCAACGATTGGCTAATAAGGGCCAATTCAGAAGATCGTTGTTTGAAGGACTTACAAGTAACTTTAGAATTGACGAAGGCGTTGGGACTTCTCGTCAATTTCAAGAAGTCGTCACTAATTCCCGAGCAAGAGTGTGTGTATCTCGGGATACAGATGAACTCTCTGAGTTTTCGGGCTTTTCCCTCTCAGGAAAGGATAGCCCGAGGATTAGAGAGAGTAACAACCTTCTTAGGGAAAGAAGTATGCACAGTGAGGGGAGTGGATAAGTCTTGCTGGGGACGCTCTCCTCGCTGGAGCAATTCGTTTCCCTAGGAAGGTTGCACCTGAGACCGCTCCAATTCTTTCTTCATCGGAATTGGAGTCGTCGTTCTCAGGATTTGACGTTCTCCCTGTCGTTATCCCAGGACGTCAAGAAACATCTCTTATGGTGGACAGATCCCAACCTCTTTGCGAAGGGACTGTCTCTTCAATCCCAGACCCCCAACCTGGTGTTCTCCGACGCGTCGGACACGGGAGGTGGGGGACCAACTCTGGGAACCAGCGAAGTGTCAGGTACCGGGTGGGGGACCAGGTAGCCTGGCACATCAACAGAAAGGAGTTGATGGCTGTGTGGTTGGTTCTCTGAAGGCTTTCGAGGCCAAAGTCAGAAGATCGTAGTGCAGGTCAACACGGACAACACTACAGCTCTGGCATATATCAGGAAACAGGGGGGGACGCATTCCTTCTCCCTGTACGAGACAGCAAGAGACCTTCTTCTGTGGGCAGAAGAAAGAGGAATCAAGCTTCTCACCAGGTTCGTGCAGGGAGAAAGGAAGGTAAGAGCAGATCTCCTCAGCAGGAAGATCAGGTCCTTCCCACAGAGTGGACCCTTCATCTGGATGTATGCCAGAGCCTGTGGAAGTTATGGGGCAGGCCACACATAGACCTCTTTGCCACGTTCAAAGAACAAGAGGCTGGATCCTTACTGCTCTCCGATATCGGATCCAGAGGCATTAGCAATAGATGCTCTTCTTCTAGACTGGAACGGACTTGATGTCTACGCGTTTCCCCCCTTCAAGATCCTGGGGCTAACCATCAAGAAGTTCGTAGAGTCCGATTCAACGAGAATGACCTTAATCGCTCCCTTTTGGCCGGCCCAAGAATGGTTCACAGAGGTACTGGAATGGTTGGTGGACCTTCCAAGATCGCTCCCGCTAAGGAGCGATCTACTCAGACAACCCCACTTCGACAGGTACCACAAAAATCTCCTCGCTCTCAGTCTGATCTGGCTTCAGACTGTCCAAAGTTTGGTCAGAGCGAAAGGCTTTTCAGCAAACAGCTGCTAAAGCAATCGCAAGAGCGAGGAGACCTTCCACCTTGCGTGCATACCAGTCAAAGTGGGATGTCTTCAGACGTTGGTGCAAGAGGAAGAACATTTCCTCTTCCAGTACCTCTGTGACCCAAATTGCGGATTTCCTTATTTTCCTCAAAGAAGAATGTCATCTGGTTGTGTCAACTATTAACCTCTTCATTACCGAAAGTTTGTTTGGAGGTAGGTGGGTACCACCATTCAAGTCTACTACACCGCACCGGGTGCATAAAGGTGGTACGCATAGTACCACCAAAACTCCTCTTTTCAGATAGGGGACTTCCAATCATTCTGTAATTTCGGTTTTGAAGAGTTTGGAGCCAAAATAAACAGTATGACACGATGCCAGACGTATGATGAACCCCAAAAAATATTATTACTGCTTATAGTAGTGTGTAGGTGACAGATGAACTGCGTCTCAACAAAAAATCACAAAACCAGACAAGCGTAAACATGTAGTAACTTCTACCCAAGTATAAAACGAGTTGTATCATCATTTACTGTATTTATTTATTTATTCACTTATTACATTTTACAAATAAAAGATATGAACACCAGATAAATGAAGGTAAAAATAAAGCCTTATAGTAGTAACTTTATATATAAAAAACCAAACCACAGAAAAAGCGAAAAAGCGATTTTTTCTGAGGACAAGAAACTTGAAAAATTAGTTTAGATACCCCTGATGCCCCTAAAGTTGTTTTCTGTGATGAAACTAATCTTAGAAAACGTAGAAAATGACATCGACCAATTTTTGAAAGATATACTATAAAATTTGCGATTTCCATATTTATTGGCGGGGCTTTCGCTTTAGTTTTTGCTCTTTTTTTTGTTATTACAAGCTTATTTACTGTTCTATTTTGATAATACTTTATGTGCATGTTCCAGGTGTGATATACCAACATTCTGTAAGACCGAATTTCTATTCAAGACTGTAGTTTTCTCACCGACCACCACAAGGGACACTTGAGTTTCACATTTTTTTTTTCATAAAATCTTTTATTTTCCCTGTAGGATGATAAAACTAACAGAAAATATGCGTTATTATAGTGCTAATAATACCTGATAATTTCATTAGCCTGTCTTGATTAGTGTACTTTTGGCAAATATTTTTACGATCGGCACCCCTCCAAACTGGAGTCACTACCGAGAGATTCAGTTCGGCAGCGAACGCAATGTTTACAGTCTGCTCACCCACCCGGTAAAGAAGGGGTTAAGGGATACCGCAGTATGTTGGCGGCGGTATTTCGGCATAAGGCTTAAATATATCCGATGATAAGGACCTGCATGATCTTATTAGATCATTTGAAACCATTAAGCGTCCTCATGTAGTACTGAACTGGAATCTAGACGTAGTTCTACAATTCCTTGGATCGTCTAGATTCGAACCTCCTGGCTTAGCCTCTTTCAAGGATCTGACGAAGAAGGCTATCTTCCTTTTGGCCCTAGCTACAGCTAAGAGAGTGAGTGAGCTCCAAGCTATCGAGGGCAATGTAGGGTTTAAGGAAGATTCTATGGTGTGTTCGTTTCTTCCAAATTTCCTTGCAAAGAATGAAAACCCATCACGGCCTTGGCCCAGGAGCTTTGAAGTTCGTAGTTTATCTTTTCTAGTAGGGGAAGAGCCTGAAAGAACTCTTTGCCCTATGAGAATTATGAAGTATTTCCTTAAGAGGAAGGAACAACTTAAGGCTAATCAAGATGTGCTTTGGTGCTCTGTAAAGGACCCCACTTGGCCCATGTCGAAGAATGCTCTTTCCTTTTTTCTGAGAAGCCTTATTACAGAGGCACATGTTGCCTGTAAGGAAGAACATTTTAGACTACTGAAAGTGAAAGCTCACGAGGTGAGAGCCATCGCAACTTCGCTTGCATTCAGAAAAAATATGTCTGTGCGGAACTTGATGGAGGCGACTTTTTGGAGATGCCAATCGGTTTTTGCAAACCACTACCTACGTGATGTAAAAATCACATATGATAAATGCTTCGCCTTGGGTCCTTTCGTATCGGCGGATTCGGTGCTGGGGCAGGGAGCTGAAACTTATCCTGTGTAAATTTTTTATATGTTATCCTATATTTTATATTGGTGTGTTGTCTGAAAGAGGTTGCAGGAGGCACCTCTTTTTTTGTAGTATATTAACCCTTTGTATTTTGGTTAGGTGGTCTGGTGGGTTTTGGCTCCTTGCAGAGGTAGTGGTAAGGATCTGTTAGGTAAGCGGACAAGGTCCCTCTAACAGGATCCGACTTGGATTCTACCACAATAGGGGATCACATATCCCAGTGGTAGATCCGAGAGTCTTTCAGCATCAGGTCACGTCCTAGCTGTAGCTCTCCAGGCAATGCAGACTCAGAGACAGTATCTATGAAGTCTTCATCCTGAAAAGGTGAGAACCAAGGTTTTTATATCCTACAACATTAGTTGTTTCCCGTCTTACCTGTATTATTTAGCTGTCTCTTACCCTCCACCAAGGGTGCCAATCAGCTAAGTATATATCTGTCAGGGAAGTTCATGTACAAAAATTATATTGTTAAACTACAATAAAGTTTTGTACATACATACTTACCCGGCAGATATATACGATTAATGGCCCACCCAGCCTCCCCTCAGGAGACAGGTGGAAGAGAAAAATCTGACAAGCAAACGGGAGTGGTTCGTACATCCGCCACCCAGCGGGGTGCGGTAAGGTAGACCCCACCTGACCTACCTGTCGCGTGTGCCGCGAGATTTGAAATTCTGTCGGGAACGTCGGAGACTATAGCTAAGTATATATCTGCCAGGTAAGTATGTACAAAACTTTATTGTAGTTTAACAATATCATTTTACATTTGTTTCAGGCATAGGTACAATTATTAAAAATAAAAAAGTCAAAATAATAATATAGACTTAAGTCAATGAAAAGTGTGATTAAAAAAAATACAAAATTTTTGTCAAACAATTCTTTAATCTGTCGTCTGCTCTCTGGTGCTTTTGGCAGCCAGATGTACAGGGTGTCCAAAATGTTCCAATACCCATTACAAGTATTTATTGCTCAGAAACCATATACATGAGTAATGCAGTTTTTTGTTGAATGTTCTACATTCAAGTGTACATTCAGAGCATTTCATTTTACAAAAAACTGCATTACTTTATGTTCTATGGTTTTTAAGCAATAAATACTTGTAATGGTACGGGGACTTTATGGACACCCTGTACAATAAGACAAATTGTTCCCGCCATGGCTACGCTGTGAACAAACTCTTAAGTGAGTATTTCATGTGTATTTTGGAGTGAATTAAGAATAAAATGTGTACAATTACAATCAAATAAGTGCTGTGGAGTTTCATTTGTGAATGGCAGTAAGGATAAAAACACCAATCACAAGGTAAAAATGCATTTCAGTTCAAACCATGACCCCGGGAATAACAAGTTTCATACTTTCACTAATATAGGCAAGAAAACGTTGTGTTGTTGTGCTGATTACAACTGCAGTCTTGAGTAATATCAGTAAACGTTACATATACAGTGGTCCCCCTGTATTCGTAGGGGATGTGTACCAAACCTCCGTGCGAATACAGTAGTTAGAATCCATGAATAGTTGGAACTTCTGTAAAAATGCTGAAAACGGCCTATTTTGTTAGTGAAAACTCAGGAAAAACCCACTCAAAATTTTCCATGAATAATGCGGGGAAATGTTCCCGAGAGAAATTCGCAAATGTGCGAGTCCATGAATCCGGAGAACGCGAATATGCGGGTTCCACTGTACATGCTAATATTGTTCAAATGAGCGCTGGGAAGGACGTGGTCTCGATGCCGGAGACGAAAGGGACCGGTTGCAAGTTGACGCCATCTTGGATTTAAAATCTACCCTGAAAACATATTTTACGAAGACCTCACAAGAATTTCTTGCATTTCCTTTGGTCAGGTTCATATCAAGCAGCCAATTTGTTTAATGCTGTAAGCTTACTTTAGATCATTCATGCTGTACCTTGAGCATAAGATTTTAGGCAGTCCCTGGCTTATGACAGGTTCGTAAGCTGGAAAATCGTCATAATATTGATTATTTTGCCTTTTTTGAGTCGTATTTCTTCTGTCATATTGGCTACATGATCCTGGAACATGCTTCATAAACTAGGAAATCATTTCTGATGAATATAATTGAAAAGCATCGTAATCTCAGAATGTCGTAAGTAGAGCCGTCATAAGCCAGGGACTGCCTGACTTGATGATTGTAAGTGAAAGCCAGTTTTTATTACATGCAATAACCTTTATACATAGCATTGAGCTGCAAGAATTAGTGAGCTTAAGAAATCTGTCATTTGCATACTGTACATAAATTTGTCAGCCATTTAGCCTACTTTACTTGATGTTTCTCAACAGGGATGAGTGAGTTTATTTACTGTTTTATGTGAACTAGCATGATAACAATATTGTCATTAAGCTGGAGAAAATTCATTTAGGCTAAAGAGAAACCTTTAACATTATTCATGAAAATCATCCAGTATGCTTAATAAATATTTAAACAACTTAGTACGTCCATAAAATCACATATTCTGCATACGTACAGTAATAATGAAAATAATTTTCACATACTATGAACTGAAGTAGTGTAGCTTCGTCTGCAAAGTTAAGAATATCTCTTGCAGATCTTGAGTCACTTCCTCTCCAAAACCCATGGAGAGAGGGTGCCTCTTGAAGAAATTCTAAAGTTCTCATGACTGACATAGATTTTGTGGTTGCTACCAACCTGTCTCGGACATTAAGATTATTTTTTCTTATATTTGGGAGGGTACTGTATTGCATTTTAAAGATCATAATACAAGGCCACTTTATATTAAACTATTTTTAAATGACCTTATCTTGATAAACCATAACTGAAATGAAAAAAACGTTATTTCAGAACTGTCATTTCCTTTCATTTTGGTGTGTTATACTTCAAAGTATTTATTGTGGCAACTTTATTATTTGAGTAGCTAGTGATGCAATTCTTTCAACAAGAAACAGGTTTATCAGTTTCCCTTTTTGCCTGGTGAAAATTTGTGAGGTTGAAGATTTAATGAAAGTAACAGTTGAAATTTTGATTGAAGTTAGGTTAATCCATACCTGCTACCTTAAGAGAAGGTATATTTTTTTAAGATAATCATCAGATGTATCAGTAATAATGTATAAGGCAGATATTTAAGCTACAGTACTTATTAGATTTTCTGATGAATATTTTGGAATTTTCATAATTTGTTTTCTTTCTTACCACAGAAGAGTAAAGAGGGGTAATAAGGAAGAAAACATGTGGGACTGTAGTGTTTGCACATATAGGAACTCTCCAGAGGCATTTAAATGTCTCATGTGTGATGTCCGAAAGGGTACTTCAACCAGGTGTGTATTGTTTTGTTAATTTTTGTAGAATATGATAGTTATAACAAAGGTGGTGAAATTGTAAATGTTATTATTTGTGATGAATCTGACTTACTGGTAATGTTAGCTTACATCATCGTGCCGTAGGTGCGATTGATATTAAAAAAAAGAAGAGAAAAAGAATGCTTAGCTGACCAGATGGACTGCTAAGTTCACATATTCTCCAACATTCTGCATGCTCTTGTAGACTTGACTTGTCAATTGCAAGAGAATCTTGATAAGGGTTTTCAGTGCAGAGTAATTCAAGTAGATTTTAGTGCTGCTTTCAATTTAGTAAATTGCAAGGCACTTATTTCTATTGTGTCTGGAGTTCCACCGGGTGATGTTCTTGGTCCACTGTTATTTTTAGTGTATACAAGTCATGGTTTTTGGCCTGGAAAACAAGATTGTTCAGTAAGCTGACAATGCAACACTTGTCAGTGTAGTCAAGTCTTCATTTTACTACAGATGAAGCTGCCCTCAGCCTCACTCAGGACATGGACTGAATCAGTGAATGATGTAGTTGGTGGGATATGAGGCTGGACTCCAGTAAAAGAAGAACGCTATTGATTAGCAGATCCTGTACAGATTTTCCACGCTATCTTTCTTTCAGGTGGATGGGATTCATTTGAATGAGTCTGAAGCACTAACTGTTGTAGGTGTAACTTTCGACTTATATCTTACTTTTGAGAAATATAATGAAAGAGTCGGCAAATACTGCACGAAAGTTAGGTATTGTACATAAGGCCTCGTATATCTATAGCAGATTTATCTCTTTCTTTAGATACAGTGGTTTGTGGTATATAATAGGATTCTGTTTTGTGATATGACTTGGACCATTGACGGATGGTCTCGTTTGTCAGTTTTTCATGAGTTTTAAATTAAGATAGATCTTTCACATTCACAAATGATCCCTGATCCTTTTTGGAGCAACCAGATTAACTGAACAGCAGCATCAATATGCAGTTAATGTGCCTCGCTATCAAACTTCTCAGAAGACTTTGCCTGTCGTGTTACCCACTAACTTTGCATCCCAGGCAACGAGAGGAGTTCCTCCCTGAACCAACCTTCATGGCCAGTGATGTAGCAGAATCAAAGCTAAGTAAAAAAAACAAGCAAACTCCCCACAGTTACGTTAATCGTACAAGCTGACAAAATTTCCCCCAGTCACACTTTCCCCTTTATGTTACTTTTTACCTGCAGGACCATTGGTTCCACAAAATACCAAACACAAAACACAAACACGTACTCACTTCTGGCTCCAGATACTCAGGGCTAGGCTGTGTTGTCCACTGGATATAGGCTAGCTGAGACACAACACAACCCAACCACCCTAGAATTACAACCCCACAACAACTTAACAACCTGACAAATCACTGAGCAGACGAACACTGACAGCTCGAAATAACACGACAACCACACGACTTACCCCGGCACGACAACCCGCCAACACCAACACTGCCCCAACCACCACTCACAGACACCGAAATGCATTACCAACCTTTTCAGCTTCACCACAACCAGACCGACACACGCACAACAACTTTACAACACCAAAATCAATCAAATAACACATCAACTGGCCATCAATGGACAAGATTGCTGCCAAAACCAACTCTATGCTTCAATGAATGCCTTACTGCTTTCGACTCTCTACCAATCTCTCTCTCTCTCTCTCTCTCTCTCTCTCACGTAACCCTTGGAGACGTTGTCAAATATAAACTACCATCATTAATCCTCCATATTACCTCCCCCATTACATTTGACAACGTCTCCTTACACTCGCAACATCCACACTAAATTGCCTTTCACAACACCCAAGGATGCTCAGATGCAGGCCCCCCTAGATCTTGTTTGAGGACCCTCATACATTCTTTCAGTTACATCGCCATTCACTTCTTCCAAACCACTTTCATTCAAACTCCCATTATCTCCCTCACTACCATCCTCCCAAATCCCATTCACCACTTCACCGACATCTAACTCTGGTTCCAACATCTCCCCTATTTCTGCTACCAAACCACTCAGTTCATCCATACTTCTGTCAAACTCTTGCAAAGACTTATCCATCCTATCAACTACCTCCTCACCACTCGGCTTCCTTCCAACCAAAGTCTCATTTGTCCCTGTCAACTCAAACCCACATGCACTACAAGTATCATTCATTCCCTCAAAGTCATCCGTAGCACACACCTTATCAACCGTTTGCACCTTACCACCAACCCCCTTACCATGCTGTTCACACTTTTTCCTTCCACTTCCTCTCTCCACATGCTTCTGTTGTCTTCCATCCTCAACCAACACCAACTGTCGTTCTCCCAGATCCATTTGTTCTCTGACAGTTGCCTCATACTTATTCACCCTCAACCATTTACTCATTGCATTCTCCCAAACATACTGTGATACTTCTTCCCTCCACTTACGGAGTTGGTTATGTTGTGCCCTAACCTCATCCATTCCCACATCTACTCGCAATTTCCCCAAAACATAACTCAATTCACTCAGTCCCACCTCCAAAATCTCAAAAGGCTTCAAATTTCTCCCTTACTTTATTCACATTCATTCTTCCTATCTCGACCACCTCTTTCAACACCTTATCCCCAATCCTAAAATACTCAAACCTTTCCCTCGCTTTCTTCCACAAATCCCGATCACCTTCTGACAGACCCTACCATGGCCTGACAATCCTTTCAAAATTCAGCACATTTACAAGGAGACATACCTATACTCTTCTGCAGTGTGGCGTTATATACCCACACTGCATGTCCTATATACATATCCCAATCCTTTTCGCCCTTACTCATCATTCGCAAAATCCCAGTCATCATCCTAACAGTCCTTTCAGCCAAACCATTCGCACTGGGCATATACGGAGTAGAATACACATGCATAATTCCCCATTCCTTCAACATTTCCTCAAACTCCCATCCCACAAATTCAGGTCCATTATCACTCAACATTTTTGCTGGCTTACACACACACACGGGCGACATCACTTGACCCACCATTCGTGCAACAGTTTCACTCCTCTTATCTTTGATGGGAACCACATAAGCAAATTTACACATGTGATCCTCCATCACAATCATCCCCACGTGTCCTCTCGCAGTCCTAGGCAAAGAAACACAATCAATCACAAGCATTTCAAACGGCTCTTTCATCTGTAATCACAACACAGGTGGACTTGCATGCACACACTGGCACTTTCCCCTCTGACAGTTCCTCACACGTGACAGCTACATCCATACAAATCTTATTCAACCCAGGGGCATACAATCTCTCATGCATTCCCACAACTTATTTTTACCCATATGCCCAAACTGATCATGCACCAACAAACATGCTCACAGCCGACTCAACAGAAAACACCTGCACATACACTTCCCTGTCATACACCCCTTCCTGATGTAAAAAGTACACTATGCTCTTGCACACTACAAACCGTTTAGCAACCCTCGTATATACATCCAACTCACATGGCCAATCTTCCACATGCACTCCCCCCAAAACACATTGTTGCAACACACTTATCTCCAGTCACTTATCTTGCATTTCCTCAATCTCCTCCTCACTCAACAGATCATTCTCACTCCCAGCAATATCAACCATACCCACAAAGTTCGCTACAAATACATTACTATCTTGAATCCTAGCTACTTGCCTGCCCCCCTTTCAAAGAATTCCGTTTCCTATATCTGCGTCTATATCATGGATCCTCAAAAAATCTATCCCTATTAAAAAGCAAGACGGCATATCATTTTCTCCTATAACTATAAAGTTATGTATTACTTCAAGATCTCCCAACCTTTTCAGCTTCACCACAACCAGACCGACACACGCACAGCAACTTTATAACACCAAAATCAATCAATCAACACACCAAATCAATCAAATAACACATCAACTGGCCATCAACGGACAAGACTGCTGCCAAAACCAACTCTATGCTTCTATGAACGCCTTACTGCTTTCGACTCTCGTAACCCACTCTTGCCACTGATATACACAACAGAGCCCCACAACAGACACACGCTTACAACTGCCATTCAACCACTCCCATTTATTCTTCCACCAGTCTCTCTCTCTCTCTCTCCTCTCTCTCTCTCAATCTCTCTCTCTCTCTCTCTCTCTCTCTCTCTCTCTCTCTCTCTCTCTCTCTCTCTCTCTCTCTCTCTCTCTCAACCCTTCGAAACGTTTTCAAATATAAACTACCATCATTAATCCTCCATAGTGAAACAAGCAGTTCCTCAGACAGTACAATCCCGTGTCTTCACAGCGGAAGGATTATCCAGCTTCCTTGCAAGCATAGGCTATCTTGCCGAGCAGCAACGGAAATAGCTGGATAACTCTTTCAGTCCTCTGTGGAATTCCAGGGATTGGAACTGTTTTTGCTGGTCAGTGTTATTGACAGGACTTTTTCTCTGGTCAACATCGCAAAAGTTACTTCTCTCCGATTCAATTGTGAAAGACTTAGGTCCATATTCTCCTTTGCCATTCACATAAGTAGTATGTATTGTTTTTCCTCAGTCAAGATTCAACTAATGATGAAAAACTTCATTCTGTTGTGTCATCAGAAGGACCTCAGGTTTCTAGACAGCACTTGACTTTTGTTGAGGGCGCTTACGTCCTTGCGAGAATCATCCGACTTTTTTTTTTTTAAAGACTGCATCTTGTCTCTCCAGCATTGGCAAATAGGATAGACAATTTGCATGGATCTTCTTCAAAACGTCAGTATTGGTGTCTTGTCTCCATCTTGAATGTAATATTGATCTCTGAATCATTCATCATGTGTTGACAGGTTCGAGTCCTTCATTATCCCTTGTGCCTTGGACTTTGTATTTGATGATCTAGATCAGTCATTACTTTGTCCTATTGGAAGACTCAATACACTTGACATGGATGTCGACAACCTTTTTCCAGTACTGACTCACCAAGGGAGAAGTGTCTAAGGAGACATCTTTCTCCTAGTTTTGCGAGATCGAGAGGTGGTTCCTTGCAGCTGGTGTAGATGTTACCTATATGCTTTCCTTGAGGGGCACAGTACTGTTGGCTTAGTCCATCCTTGTATTCCAAAGAATATTCTGGACTGGAAGATAGATGTGGTCTCATGAAGACCACATTTACATCTTTCCTCCTCCTGGTATTTGCCCACAAGTCCTTGGAAACTTTTTTTTCCTTGGACCTGTGGTGGATGCTCAACAAGTTGTGTTTTCTTACCTGGCTCCTTTAAGAGGACAACTTGCATCTCGCATAAGGTGTGTGGTTCTTAAGGTATAGGATTTGAGAGTGACTGGCCTCTCCTCCTCCCCCTTCCTTCCTTGTTCTTCTACTTCGCTTCCTTCTGGCTGAGAATGGGACCCGAACCTACACTTGCTGGACTGGCTGGTGTCTGATGAGGTGTCTACACTTCGCACGTCCTTTCTATTTTTCTTGTTAGAATTATAGAAGCAATCCTGCTCCTTCCTCTAGCAAGGGAGGAAGGAGACTGGCAATAAAGCAAACCCTTTTCAGATCTTTGCCTTAATGCCTTCGACTCTTAGTATTCTTCCCCAGCCTTTTTTTCATAGGAGTTATGTTTCCTCTCACTTGAGAAGGTTCAGATGTCTGACTCTTGATCTCACAGTTCTTATACTCCAATCAGTGTGTCAGAGGCAGGGCACTCCTTGTTCTTCAACCAGGAGAAGTAGCCAAGTTGTGTAGAGCTCCAGTCAGTTCAAGAGACTCCCTCAGATTCCTCCCTCCAACTAGTGAGTTTTCCTAATGTAAAGGACTGAGGGTTTGTATATTGTTAGGAACAAATCACAATTTTTAAAAGTAAATTGTATTTTTCCTAATTATACAAACCTGTTGTCCTTTACACATGAGGCCTCCTCATGCCACTCTCATCAGAAACCTGGGCCAAAAGGCAAAGTGGAATGTTAACATCCAGCAGGCGGGTCTCCCTGCTTACCAGACAGTAGTTACTGCCTAACCACCATGTTCAAGAGTTTTAATAGACGTATTCCAGCTTTGCTGTAAGCAATTCCAAATGTGAAGGACCTCAGGTTTGTATACTAGTTTACTTTCAAAAATTGTGATTTTTTGTTCATTAGGATGTCTTCCATATGAAGCAAAAATAAAAATTAGTTTTTGTAGAATTGATTTCTGTGTTAACAGTATGTTTTCATTTGAGTTAGATAGCAACACCATGCCAACTGTATTAGTAGGGAGTACAATCTTGAACGTAGATGTGAATAGTGTAGGGAGTGGTTGGAGGACTTTATACTTGAATAGTATTTAAACTCAAGAAAATGGGGGAATTGGACAGATTAAGGAAGCAGTGGGTTAGATCATAACAGGCCTTTTACATCTTTGCTGGTGCCTTCTTTGAATGTCTTTGGGTTTCCAACTCTCCCCTCTTCTCTACCTGAATCTGAGCCTTCTTTAGTTATCCCTTTTGCTCCCCCTTCAGTTCAGGAAAAGGGTGTAAAGAAATTACAGTAGGACATGATTCTTACTTTGGAGTCTGTTAGCAGTTTGACAGACTACATACTAGGGAACCAATCCTTCTCATAGTTTGTGATCTATTTTGTAGTCCCCCTTAAGAGGAAAGGTGTTGGTGCCCTCACCTGTTAGTAGCCTGAGCTTAGGATTGCCCTGCAACAGTTGAAAGGTTCCACTTTCAGAGAACTGTGTTAGTTCTTCGGGCGAGGTTGATATTTGCCCTCCAGCATCTTCCTTTTATTTGTCGCATTCCTGTAAATGTTTGGCTTGATAGCTGAGGGATTTGCTGTTAGCACTAGTCGTAATACTAAATTTTTACACCAGTATCATCGGATTATAGCAATAGTGAGGGTAGCACTGCTGTAGCTACTGGCTCATAATTAGATTGTAATGTTAAGGTTATTACCTCTTCAGTAGTATGGTCTAATTCCAATGTTAAATGTAATTCAATTAATTTTTGAGCCTAGCTTTTCTGTTTCTGTATTTCAGTTGCCTTTTTTTCCATTCCCTGCTCTCCTTCAAGATTATTTCTTCAGTCTGTATCGTTTATCTCTTTGACTAAAAGTAGCCCTTTTTCTTCCACTGAACCTGCTGTTACCATTTAGACCTCTGCCTTTTTTTCTTTTCTTTTTTTATTTATTTATTTTTTTTTTTAACAGGAGCTTTGTTAGAATCTAAGCTAAATAGCATTCTAGTAACATTATTGTCTGGTAAGGTGGTTGTGTCAGGGATTGTTATCACTTCCCTTACCCCCTTCCTCCCAACAACCTTCCTGGTTGTCTGCTGTGCTTTGGTGTTAAGTAATCACACTCTCTCAGCCGCTTGTTGGTGTCTCAGGTGAGTTGCAAGAAGGTGCACTTCCTGTTGACACCCCTCCCATGTTACTAGTGGTTTTGTATTAGGAGTCAACTGCTGCTGCCCAAAGTCTTGACTTAGCAGAGGAGGAGATTGACTATGAGGGAAAATAGCGCCTCAGTGGCGTGATTGGTATGGTGTTGGTGTTCCACCTCGGTGGTCGCGGGTTCGATTCTCGGCCATTCCATTGAGGAGTGAGAGATGTGTATTTCTGGTGATAGAAGTTCACTCTCGACGTGGTTCGAAAGTCACGTAAAGCCGTTGGTCCCGTTGCTGAATAACCACTGGTTCCATACAAACAAAACAAACAAACAAGACTATGAGGAATCATCTTCATTAGTTAATCAACGGTTGAAATATTTTGCTCCTCTTCACCCACATTTGGTTGAGAAGAGGGATTCTTAGAGACCAGGTCCATGTTATAGTCGAGCATTGCTACTCCAGTCAAATCTGGGAAGAAACCTAAATCTTTTTCAGTATGGGCATTTTTTGAAGAGAGTGCTCACATTCTGGCGCACACGGTGTCTATTTTTAAGAATGCTAGCACTTGTCTTCCTTCTTTTACAAGGCCGCATAGGGCCACTGCATACGATACTGGTGCTTTTCTATCACTGAAACCAACTTCTGTGTAAGAATTGTATTTTTTTTCTTTTTATCCCTTTAGGAGACATGCATGTGAGTTATAAAAAGTTCTTTGGTGGAACATTGATACAGAAAGATTAGCAGAGTGACTGGTCATGATAATTGATGTTTTGTCTTTCGCTGAGTTTTTGTCCAGTGCAGTCATTGCTTCCTTGCACTAATTTAGGGAGTTTGAGGTGCCAAGAGGAAGTAAATTCTGAGGAGAATCTTTTAAGAGTTTTGAACTTGTCATGATAAGGTGATTTCAGATGCTTCAGGAGACTGTATGTATTTACTGATTGTTGGCTGTATTTGACTGTCCTCTGGATTGGCTCCTTAACTCAGCTCATTTTAAGGCAGTTGGGAAAGATATTTCACTTTAGAAAAATAAAATCTTAGCTCTGTTATTAAGACTAATCCTTTGGGTCAGCACTCTGAGAGTACTTACAACTAGGAATGACAAATACAAGAGCAAAAAGTGATTGGACTACCTCTTGAAATGTGATGTTCACTGTTACCACTTTACAAGGATCATGGTCATTGCGTGACTGTCTGCTACCACCTAGTAGTTTTTTTGTGTAGTGTTTTGAAATAGAACACAATCTTTTGTGTTTCGAAGGATTCAGAATCCCTTTCCTCTTGGTGCACTCTGGGCAGTACAAAAGGTCCCTATGACCCCTTGCTTCACTTGCTTTCAATCCTTTTACCTTACCTCCACTTATGCTTCCATTCATCAGTCTAGCTGTCCAGTCTCTCTAACTATGTAACTTTTTAGTGCAAGGTAAATCAATGTATGCATGTAAAATTGTTAAATTCCTTCCCTCGTAACTCTCCAAGCATAGGTAAAGTTTTTGTAATAAATTTTTTTCCTTTCATTTTTACAGGATTTTTAATTCTTGGTCTTGTTATGATCTTTTCATGATTACAAGAAACAATTTACAGTGTTTTTGAGAATTTCATTGCTTCCAGAAAACCGAGGCTCAATGCAGAATTGGTAGCTGCACAAGTGGCACAAGTTGTACCACCAAAAGTGAAGAAATCAGAAAGGAAAGACCGAGAAAGGAAAGGTGAAGGCAGAACGCTACAGAAAGGCAGGTTAGTATATCAGAAGTCTGGTTGGTCATACAGTTTGTGAAATTGTTTTGCAGTTTGGGAAAGGGATTAAATAGTAGATGATATTGTAGTATCCTGATCCATCTTAGAAGAATGATTAAAATTTGCATTAAGAATTTGACACTTTTCTTGAGTATTGAAGTGTAAGTTGTTGATGCAAAAGTCATCTTGTTTTTTGATGCTTGGAGTTTGAAAGTGCTTTGATGAAGCAGAAAAGTGGAAGCACATTCATGTCTGGGTTCCAAGGATGAAGCATTGCATACATTTTTCTGGCTGTTGGTTCTAGCTGAGCTGAATACCTATTGGGACATATTTAGCTCGGTTTTACTATCCTCACTGTAGGCCATAGAAACCAGAAAATGTTTCTTATTTCTGGATTATTAAGTTACCAGTTTGATGGTAAAACCTGTTTTCCATTGTTGAGACTATCCAGTAAAAAAGTTATGCCCTTTAGCAGTAAACTTTGGGACTATTCTGTGAATTTCCTTTACTCATAAGAGGTCTGCCGATGTCTACTGCCAGTTGACGGTCTCGGATCATGTCTTCCTGATTTCTTGAAAGCTATTATTGGCAGTAGTCACACAAACTTTTTCATTAGTAGCAGAGCAAAATGCATGGAATCAAAGCTAAAGAGATTACCATTAAGTCTTGGAAGTTGATTTATTACCTTCTGTCTTGTGACATCCAAGATCCTGTTGCGTCTGAAACTACGTGTAATTTTGTGGTATAGGAGCTGCTTTTTAGTAATAATGGGAATGACCACAATTAAAATTCCCAAGAAATATATATTCTTGAAATAAAATCAAATAGTGAACATCAGTGTGAAAGCTTGTGGGAAATCCTCCTGATGCAGAGTGAATCTGATTCTTACAAGTATATTGAATGGTGCTCCTCTCCCTTTTAACTCTCAGTATATGGAAATATATAATGGGTCTGAAAAAATAATTTTCTTCAATTACCCTTCAGCTAAAATGATAGGCAGAAAAATAACAGCAGTCTAACAAACAAAGACCCAATTCAGTTGACGTAAAAAGGACAAGCAGAATAATAACAACGCTGCTTTAACACAGTGCTAGAAAGTTATAAAAATTGATAGTTCAAATAAAAAACAACTTACCAAACTGCCTAGTATACAAACATATCTCAATCCATTATCAAAAAATAAAAAGGGATAAGTTTGGAGGGCATTACATTATAAAAATTGTAGCAAATTAGAAAATTGTAACAAAAGTGTCAATTTAGTGTGTAACCTGAACTCCACTGGTGGCTTGCCTTATTAGGTCCAGATCAGAGACAGATGAGTGTTGAGGTGGCAGTTCAAAATTTCTATTCTTCATTTTCCCTGATGTGGTAGATAGTAAATCCTTATCCTCGAGATAGAAGAGATACCACTAGTGGTTACTGTTACAGAGGTTGAAGTTTAAACATCTTGATGGTAAAGGTATTACATATAGTGAAACTGTTTGCCGATGATGATTAGTTTCAGGTTCTTCCAAAGCCGTGAGTGCTGGCCATACTGCTTGTCTTCTGCCAAGGATCATGGAAGTGAACTTGTAAAAGTCCATGTATTTCGATCCATTTCAAAAATATCATTTAGTAATGGAGTTCTTTGCTAATTGATGTATTTTAAGTTGATTTTTTTTTTGTATTGTAAACTAAATTGCAATCATTTTGGTATATAACACATTGTAAAACGATCAAAACAACACAGAGAAAATATTATCACAAAATGATGCATGAATTCATAACGCGTGGACGTAAAAAAATTTTTTTTTTCAAAAGTTCACCATAAATCTAAATATTGTTCTAGAGACTTCCAATTTGTTTCAAAATGAAGATAAATGATTGAATATTACTATACTGTAAGAGTTTTAGCTTACATTTGCAGTTTTTTACCATTTCGGACGAGTTAAAGTTGACCGAATGTCGAATTTTTTTAATATATTTTTATATGCAAACATTTCAAAAATGAGAAAAGCTACAACCTTCAATTATTTTTTGTTGTATTCTACATGAAATTGTTCACATTTTCATATATAAAACTCTATGAAATGGAGCAAATATTACGAGAATGCGACATACCCATTTTTGAGATTTGCGGCTGAGAATCCGCGTGCGGAGGGAAGGAAAGTTTTTTTTTTTTAAATTCACCATAAATCGAAATATTGTGCTAGAGACTTTGAATTTGTTTCAAAATGAAGATAAATGACTGAATATTACTAGACTGTAAGAGTTTTAGCTTACAATTGCGTTTTTCGACTATTTCGGTAGTCAAAGTTGACCGAACGTGGTTTTTTTTCTACTTATTGTGATTTATATGCAAATATTTTAAAAACGAGAAAAGCTACAACATTCAATCATTTTTATTTTTATTCTACATGTAATTGCGCACATTTTCATATATGAAACTTTATGTAACGGCTAATTTAAAATGGTGCAAACATTACAACAATCGCACAAAAAAAATTCTGATTTTTTTTCGGAAAAGTTACCATGCGGACGTAAGGAAATTTTTTTTTTTTTTTTTTTCCTCATAAATTCACCATAAATCTAAATATTGTGCTAGAGACTTCCAATTTGTTGCAAAATGAAGGTAAATGATTGAATATTACTAGAATATAAGTTTTAGCTTACAATTGTGGTTTTCGACCATTTCGGTAGAGTCAAAGTTGACTGAAGGTTGAAATTTTGGCACTTATCGTTATTTATATGAAAATATTTCAAAACTGATAAAAGCTACAACCATGGGTTGATTTTAGTTGTATTGTGCTTGAAATTGTGCACATTTCCATATATAAAACTTTATGTAACAGCTAATTTAAAATGGTGCAAACATTACGACAATCGCACGAAAAATTTTATTGGAAGAGTTACCGTGCGGACGTAAGGAAAAAGTTTTTTTTCATAAATTCACCATAAATTGAAATATTGTGCTAGAGACGTCCAATTTGTTGCAAAATGAAGGTAAATGATTGAAAATTACTAGAATATAAGAATTTTAGCTTACAATTGCGTTTTTCAACCATTTCGGTAGAGTCAAATTTGACCGAGGGTTGAAATTTTGTCACTTATCGTTATTTATATGAAAATATTTCAAAACTGATAAAAGCTACAATCATGCATATTTTTTGTTGTATTCTACATAAAATTGCGCACATTTTCATATATACTAATACTCCATGTAACTGCTAATTTAAAATGGTGCACAAATTATGTCAAAGTGACGAAATAATTTTTGAGATGTGTCACTGATACTTTTTGGTGCGATAAGAAAGAAATTTGTGCTTGCGCGCCTGCGTAACGATTGAACAAAACAACACCTTGAACCGTGAGCTCCCAGCATCCCCCAAGGCGCGTGATTCAAAAGTTTTCGCCTGGTAGGGCTATAAGTATTTTTCTGCGAATTTTTAAAAAAACTTTTCTATGTCGACGTACCATACGTCCAATCGGCACCCGACAGACAATTTATCTCGACGTATAATACGTCCAATCGGCGTAAGAGGGTTAATTTGATGAACTATTCAGTATTTGTTATTGAAAATTTATTGTAATATACATAATCATTAGAATTGAAAAGAAGATCCAAGTTCATTAATAAACAAGAATTTTGCATTTTAAACAAAAAGAAAACTTATAAATACATTTGAAATTCACCAAACAAGAAGAAAATAGATAACTTCCAGTCTATGGAGGGAAGAAACAATGCATAAACAAGTTATTGACAATCTAAAATTTTAGATTTATGCTTGAAGATTAACAAATATTGATAAAATAAAACAAAATTAGTTCATTTTAATGCAGCTGTTTAGCATGACCTTATAAGCTAAAATTGAAACAACTATGATGTGAAGCAACTATTTGATGTGGATGTGTCTACTTTAGAGACATGAGATGCTGATCAAAGATTAGCACAATCTGGCTGGAGGGTACAGATGGGTTTGAAAATATTGGATGAAGTATGATAATCCCTTGATCTGAACCCCTGTTAATGTTCAAACCCTGTTAGTACTTTATATGAAGGCATTACGTTCAATGTCACCCAGTTAACATAATAGGGTTAGAGATTAGTCACTAATTTCAAAGATAGCTTACATCTTTGTGCTGATGGCGAGTCAGCATTCAAACAAAAGATCGATTGACTGTCTAGTAGTACATCGGTTCTCCACTAGGTGTGTGTTGAATGGGTTACCTCATGTCAATTCTCCTTGCTACCATTGTGTGAAGGTGCATTTTGGTATTTTGTGGTTTTGTT
Organism: Macrobrachium nipponense; assembly: GCF_015104395.2. Classification (NCBI taxonomy): domain Eukaryota; kingdom Metazoa; phylum Arthropoda; class Malacostraca; order Decapoda; family Palaemonidae; genus Macrobrachium; species Macrobrachium nipponense. The sequence goes on from NC_087211.1 coordinate 39,272,727, forward strand.
TCCTGTCATAGTACTGTACATTTATTTTTCTTAGGATGGTTTTCACTGGAAAAAAGGCTAAGAACATCAGGTTCAGTAGTGTTAGCAGGATGCTGATTCTTTAGGAGATACAAACACTGCACTGGCTGCAATGGTATAAAGTGTGATCTTGGAACAGATGTGAGGAAGTAGAGATTTTCGAAGGACTTTCTGCTTAAGTGTGTCAGTACAGTATAGGAAGATAAGGGAAGCAGATAGATTGCAAGAGAAACTAGTTAGGTCCTCCTCATCTTTTTTCCCACCCTTATCCCTACATTAAGGGGTTGGTTGCCTGGTGCACCTTCTCCACTGCCTTCTGTCAAAGGCATCATCCCCCACCAAACCTCTTCTCCATATCTTCCTTCACTTTATCTTGCCATCTAATTCTGTCTCGCTCTCGATCTTCTTCCTTTAACAGGTTCTTCCCAAGCCCTCTTCACTCCCGCCTTGTCATCCATCCTTAACACATGCCAACACCATCTCAATCAAGACACTCTTATCACCTTTGTTATCTTTACTAAGCCTGCTTTTCTTATTTTATCTTTTTCCATTCTCAAGCAGCAATATTCCCATAATCCATTGCAGCATTCTCATCTCTGTTCTCTCAAGCTTTACTTCCTCTTTTCTTTATAGAGCCCATGTTTCCAATCCATACATTAACACTGGTCTTATCCCTGTGCTACGGATGTTGACATTTAGCTTGATTGGCATTTTCCTTACTCTTGGCTTAAAGTAGATCCTAAGTATTTAAACTTTTCTGCTGGTGTTATAATCGAGCCTCTTCTTTCTTGTATTACTATTCTGTTTCTATTGTTTACATTCAGCCACCCCTCTCTCAAGACTCCTGAATTTGGTAGGGAACTGGTCCATGTCCCCTCATAGTGTGTGTGATCATTTTTGCATTCCCCTACAAGAGGTTAGGTGTCAGTGCCCTCGTCCATCTGTAGCCTGATCCTAGGATTGTCCTGTGACAGTTGGAAGAGTCAGGTGCCAGGAACTGGGTCGGTTCTCTGGGAGATTGGGTTGTGTTCTCTTTCACATGCCTTAACATTTTTCATGCTCTGTCTCTCTCTTAATGCATTAGCCAAAAGATCATTTTAGTAACAATCTGTAAAACATATGCGACTTCTTCATGGACACCTAGTATGTATGAGGTTGTTGGTACATATAGGACTAATGTTACAAGTACGTACGGACGGTGTTATTAATAATGATAATGGGTCTGTAGCGAGTTGTACTTATTCTGATCTCAACAGAGTTGATTCTTTAACCAATTTCTTTATCTATTACTCATTCTAAGTCCTTTTCTGCTACCCTATTCCTTTTTCTACTTCAAAATGCGTTTGTTCATTCTTTACATGCTTTTTCTTCGCCTAAAGGTGAATTTCCCCTGCCCCAATTAATATTTCACTTTCCAAACCTAACATGTGTTTAATCTTCAGTTGAAGATTCAGTTGTCTTTATCACGTTCCTTTGAAGAGACGAACTCAAGACTGACAAGTGCTTTGGACATACTGAAATTGAGTCTTGTTTAGTTTGTTGAAGTTTTTTATCTTTTTTCAACTTTTGCTCTGTATAATTGCCTCTTGTCTGCACCAGCTTAGAGAGGTTGAGGAGCCAGCATAGTGTGTCTGTGGTGCCAGCTTAGAGTTTTTGCTGCCAACAGGAGTATAGCGAGGAATTGTTGTTTTTAATGTGCCATCAAACCTGTTGTTGATGCTGCAAGGTAATGTTCTCATGCTTATACTAACTCAGTTTAGAAGAAATGAGAACACTTGCTCCTATTTGTAGTAAAGGCTTATGCAGTACTGGATATGGCAACTATTTTGGTTTCTTCTATGGGTCCCCTTCTAAGTCTGACTCTCTTTTAAGGTGATATGGAAAGATTATTGGTACCAATAATATTTTATACCTTTTGGGATGTGTTCAGCCCTCAGGTTCTGGTAGATAGCCAATTGCAAGTCTTCTGGCATCTTGTGTCTTCTGCCTCCTCTGCCGGCCGGAGCAAGGGTAATGGTAGTAGTGATCGCGTAGTTAACCCAACCCTCAGGACATTGTACCAAATCTTGAACTGAAACTGTTGACTCTTGTCCTTCCTGATGTTTAATGTTGGCATATGTTGGGTCCACATCCAAGAGGTTAACTTAATTCACCAATGGCTCATTCCTACTTGTTTGAACAAATCTTCTCAACGGTACTGCTCCTGTTGTCATGAACCAAAAAGGCAGAGAGCTCCCAGGAGATGAGTGACGTGGAAACCCAAAGAAGTGTTCATGTGGTGTAACATTTGTAAATGTGGAGAAGAGATAATTAATTGAGTGCTACACATTATTAAGCACCAGTTCCCAGTGCTGGTCAGGCAGGTTGCGCTATTTGTGGACCGACTGGATCGTCTAGTGCATGGAACTGTTGAGCCTTTCTGCCTGACCATTGCCAGTTTGGTGATATGGGGTAGTATGACTAGTGGATCCCTTCTGAGATAGACAGGTTCTTGAGATCTTTGGATATGTACCTTGATCAGAGTGAATGTAGTTAGGCATCCCACAGAGGCTAAATATATACTTTAAACACATACAGTCATCATGTTTGTGTTGGGACATTTTAAGGCAAAGGGGAAATGTGAGTACTCGTCAACAACCGCGTCTCAACGATTCACAAATGTTTGCATGTCTGATAATTTGCGCAACTCAAATTGCACAAGTTCAGGGTATTACTGTACAACAAGTTTCAATAGATTTTCTTTTTACTTGATAGTGCTTTTACTGTTGTCCAAAATAGTCAATCTTTGTCCACAGTCTTCCGTAGCCTGTGCAGTTGTCACACTGCTATCTCTTCTGGCATGCATGTAGGCGTAATCATGTGTATGCAAATAAGACTTTTGCACTAGGAGTTTCTGCAAGAAGTAGTTTTAGTTTGTTTAGTAGAACTTTTATGCTATAGTTCAATTGATGGAAACTGATAAATAGTTTACCTATTTGAGAAAAACCCTGTTGCCACTTTTCTCCTTGTTAAGTCTTCAGCCATCTCCCAGTGAGGCAATATTTGGGATTGTATTTCATTAAACTGGTCATATAAATCTTAATCTGTAAACTCAATCCCCTTTCTATTTGGTTATTACTTATGTGACTGTATTATGTTGTATGTATTTTTTATGACTTATATCCTTAGATTTTGTGTGTATTACATAGCATTTTATTTGGTGATGTTTTCATTAAAAGTAATAAAATTCGTCATTATCATTCATTATTTCTTATGGCATCTTCGTATAATCTTGTCAGTAGAGTAACTTCTATTTGTTCTATTTTTATTATTTGCATTCTCTTTCTGCCATAATATCCATTTCCTAAATAAGTTTGTAATATTTTGCATTTCATTCATTGCTCTTTATTTCAGGTTTTTCCTTCATTTTCATTTGTTAGGTTATGAAACTTAGTAAATCATAACCTCTTCTTCTTTCAAGAGGTTATGATTTACTAAGTTTCGTTTCCTTTGTCATAGTACTGTACATATCTTTAAAACCTCACAGTATTCTACAGTATTCTATTGACTACAATTTCATTGCTCTCCATTCTATTTAGTTATTACTTTTAAAGCTGTATTTATTCGGTTATGTTTTCATAATGTGTACCTTTAAATTTTGCATATATTACTTAGCTTTTTATTTGAAAATGTTTTTCATTTGAAGTAACAAAAATCAGGCATTACCATTCATTTTTTGGGTGAAACCCGAAATAGCTAGTCCCAAAATAGCTAGTTCCAAAATAGCTAGTCCAAAAGAGCTAATTCCAAAATAGCTAGCATTCCAAAATAGTTAGTTCCAAAATAGTTTGTCTAAAACAGCTTGTTCAAAACAGTTACTTCTGATGGTATCTAGTTCCAAAATAGCTTGTTCAAAGCAGTTACTTTTGACAGTATCTAAGATATTTAAAATATTAGTTTTAGTTTGACAACAGATATCAAGTGATTTGGATTTCCTTACAAGTGATTTTGCTTATTTTAAATGAACAGCCCATCAACGTGAAAGCAATAAAATCGCAAAAAGGATGCGTTCAAATATGTAACGAGGGATATGTTTACCAAAGGAATACAACCAAGAACGAAACGCAAAATTGCAGATGCGTCATCAAAGGCTGTAAAGGAACTGCTACAACTGCGGTTGATTATAGTTATAAAAGTGATGTAGTTTTAGGCCAAAAGCATTCACATGCACCCGATGTACCACAGGAAAGAGCTAAGATTGCCTTAAGTATGCTAAGAGAACAATCTGGTTCACCACCACGTTGAGTCATTGCTAACATATGCGAAATATTGATTGTGAAACTTCATCTTGCATGCCGAAAAGAAAAGCACTTACGAAATGCATTCAACAAAAAAGGCAAAAAATGAAAGGCTACTTTCCCGAACCAAATTCATTTTTAGAGATCAATTTACCTGAAGATTGTAAAACAATTACTATAGGGAGTGCTACAGGAAACTTTTTAGTTTATGATGAAGGTGATTCCCATTAAATATTAATATTCACAAGCAAAACTATGCTAGACATAGGATGTGTGATGGGACATTCAAAATGGCTCCACAATTATTTTATCAAGTATACACGATCCATGCTATTAAAAGTGAATATTTATTTGCATGTGTGTACATTTTGCTGACAAATAAAACAAAGGAAACTTATAAAAAAAAGTCTTTAGTATCTTGAAACAAAAGTGCCGAGACTTGAAGCCAAGCACAATTATCAGATATTGAGAAACCAGTTACGGATGGTTACAAATATGTCTATGGAAATGTGGAGATTCAAGGATGTTTCTTCCATCTTTCATAGGCAATTTGGAGGAAAATTAAAAATATTGGTCTAACAAATACTTATGTAAGCAATGTTAACTTTCGCCTTTATTGTAAATTGCTTGCTGCAATAGCATTCCTACCCCCAGATGAAATAACACAAGCATTTGAAGAATTGCTGGACACACTAGAAGATCTTCAAATGGAGCAAGAAATGGAAGAATTATACTGTTATTTTGAAGATACATACATTGGAAGGTCCCAAATAACAGGAGGAAGAAGAAAGCTGCCTTTATTTTCACCAATGATTTCGAGCGTTGAACAAAGGTCAACAGATGGTTTACCGAAAACCACAAACAAACTTGAAGAATGGCACCAAGCAATTCAGACCCTATATGATGCCCCGCACCCTTCCTTATGGTGGTTTTCAAGAGGCATTCAGCAGGAAGAAACTTTGCAAAGAACTAAGTTGACTGCTCATTTATCAGGCAAAAGGGAGACTACAAGTAAAAATGCCAAAGAAATTAATGGAAGGATTCAGATATTAAAACAAACCCTCAAAAATAAATTTCAACATTTGAATTCTTACATGGCATTAGTGTTATTATGAAATACTGATTAAATACATTTATAATTTTCTAACTAATCCCTAACTGTATAAGTTTTGATATTGGTGTTACCACACGAATTCCTTTTTAATGTTTTATGAATTTTAAATAAAGTATATCAGATTTTTTGCTTTTTTAACCCTAGCTTTTTTGTGCACTAGCTATTTTGGAACTACGTAGCCATTTTGGACAAGCTATTTTGGAACAAGCTATATTGGTACGCTAGCTATTTTGGAATTAGCTCTTTTGGACTAGCTATTTAGTCACATAATCCATTATTTCTTATGACATTTTATTCTGAAAAATATATGACATGACAACAAATATGAAAAAATATTAGTGTAATTTGAGAACAGTTCTTCGCAAAGTATGTTTATCAAAGCCATCTATATCTGTCACAGGTTTTAACTTTTTCCGTTTCTTCTTGATGAATGGCTGAATTGCATCATTTTCCTCAGGCTACTTTGTCTCTGCAACAGCAGTGAATGGTAGCTTCGCTCAACTTCGTTCCCTCGGGCACGTAGAACTGCTTGCAATACATCACAAAGTGGACTGCCATTAAAATTTTCTCTGACAAAGTACTTTTAAACATAGTAAGCCATTCATCAGGCTTTTCCTGACAGGTGACCGCTTGGAGACTCTTCCATGATAGACCGTTTCACAGCGTGCTTTCTGTAGGAATGAAGTAATTTCTCTACTGCCCATTGTTCTCAGTAAATGAAAACAAAAATTCACTTCTGTTTGCCGCTTGCCGCTCAAGTTCCCAAGTATACTGGGCTGTGGGCTTATCTAAAGAGAAGCTTAGATGAATCCATCAAACTTCTAGTTTAATAGGCTGGACCCACCAGCATATTGCCTATCAAAGGCAACAAGAAAAGTGGCGGGGTCTCCGAACAATTGTTATGTTTATAAATGCAATATCTCATTTTGTTTACAGATTATAATTATAATCACTATGGGAATACATATGTTCAACAAAACATGTTAAAAACTTTAAAATGTCCATTTATTGATTCATGTGCTTTAAAAGTAAGGTATTCAAAATTAGATACTGTGGCACCAGGGCTCTTACCAAAGGACAAAAACAATCTCTCAGTTTAGATCTGTCGAACTATAGTGCACACAAACATGTTTGCTGCACTGATTTCTTTTGATGTTTTGCCACGATTTTGAGTGGGGGAGACTAGGTTTCGCCCCAAGGTGAAGACAGCTCCCTTGTACTGAACCAAAATCTGTACTGAGGGTATTATGAATCTCTGCCTCTCCTCCATCCTCATCGCTTGACGAATAGGGCGAGGAGGATACAGATGCCTCCTCTGTGGAGGAGGGAGCAAGAGGCAAAAGTTTGCCGGCTAATGGAGACGAGGATGAAGGGTACGGCACCAAGGGAGCAGCCAGAGGTGTGTGACCCTTTGATGGTTTCCTGGAGCCCTTCCTTCTGTAACGTTTCCTCCCTTCAAACTTTACCCATTGCACAGAGGACCATGAAATACACTCATCACAAGTTAACTCTGTGTTGCATTCCTGCCCCATGTAAGATGTGCAGAAAGCATGAGGATCAACATCCGATCTCCAGTTGTTGCACTTCTTGCCACCCATCCCCGGACACATGTTTGGGGAGGGAGGCTTTAGAAGCCGGCTCAATGAACTCATGGGTTTGATGTTGCAATTCACAAAAACAGCAAACACATGCAAGGCACTGGAAAACACACAAAAAGGAACAATCTCACTTTAATACACAGGCAGATATACAGATAAGCCAGTAACAGTCAGGCAGAGACTGGTGCAATACGCGTCCAAGCTCAACGGCAGCCAAAAAAGCAAAATGATATGCTTATACCTGGGTAGGAGGAACCCTCCCACCTGGACATATGTTCAACTACTGAACTACCTTACCATAAAAGTCTAGTGACCATTTCCAGCTTCACTGAAGGTAATTCATGATATAAAGGACCTCAGGTTTGTATACAGACAGTCCCCTATTTATGACGGGGTTCTGTTTTTGAGATGCGTCGTAAGCCAAAAAATTGCCGAAAATCATCAAAAATCCTAAGAGAACTTCATTTTGATTGCTTTGGGTGTCTATTGAAAACTGTGTTAACTGCATTTTTATTGTGCTTTTCATAAAAAAACCCACAAAATATTGTTTATTGTAGATACTCTTGTAAGGTTTGATATTTAATGACCAATTTTATGGCCTAAAATTTTGGGACTGAACATTACATATGGTATAGGCTAGTTGTAGAAATGTACAAGAGTTTGGCACTAGGCTAAGCCTAAGCTTTGGATTTCCTGACAATAGACAATACAAATGTTGTTTTACTTATTTGAGAAGCTTTTATTATTGTTATGTTGTTTCTATATTGAAAAAGTGCAAACTTTAGGGACTAGCCTAAGCCTACCACATTCTTTGGATTTCCTGACAATGAAGTCAACAAAGCAGCATTTGTTTCCACAGAAGTCGACAAACTTTTATTTTTGTATAATAACCACAACAAAAAATATAAGTGTTGTGTTACTTATCTCAGAATTTATTATTATTATGTTGTTTTTAATTTACGACTGTTCTATGCTATAATAAGTACAGCCTACCTTCGTTTCCAGAACGTAAACAAAAGCATCTACTGGCCGCTGCCATTTGTATTTCATTAGCTGATAACTTCTTCATTCACGATTCACAAAGAATCGTGCATTTTTTTATTCTGTTGGTAAAAGGATGCTGTAAATTGAAAAACAGTCATGCAATACATTTAATGAAATAAAAATAAACATTTGTGAATTAAATATCATAAAATAAAATTAATCAAAGACTGCTATCATCGAAGCTAGCAAATATTTTCTAGAATTCTTCTTCTCTTATAATGTCATCATATGTTTCATTATAGCTGTCGGTATCTCCATTAGGTAAAGATAGAATAAAGAATAGAAATGAATGGTTATTGTATTGTTTGGTAGTTTCAGTAGTTGGAGAGAGATAATGACAATTTATGATTACTATACTTTGTGCTAGGTAAAATTGGTTGCTTGGCGATCGTTCGCTACTTTAGAGTTGACGAAACGAACATTAACAAAAGGTTGGAAGATTTTTTTTCTTTTGTTTATTATAGTTAATGGTTAATTAATAATTATGTGAAATGAGTACATACTGATTATTTATACATTTTATTGGCAAACTCTAAGCTTTTAGCTTCTTAGGTTTAGATGTCAGAATCATAGACTAGGCTACAGTAGCAACTGCTAACATAGGCTAGGGTTATTGCCAGAATCCAAATGCATCATTATAAGGGACATATGCTAAAATCCTAATATATGCAGTAAAAATGTGAAATATAATTTCTGATGAATATAATTGAAAAGCGTTGCAAACTCGGAACGCTGTAAGCCGTGGACTGCTTGCAGTTAGGAAAGATACAATTTACTTAAAAAAAAATTGTTTTTAAGTGGTCACATCTCCATTAATGTTTATTTCAGCAATTGGCATTATTTATGCATATTGTACATGTCCACAATCTGAAGGAGGCCTTGGGCTATTGATTTGTCAGTTTCTTCATGGGAGATTCCAATGCTTGCCTTAGGGAATCTGTTGATTCATGGAGGATTTTGCCCTCCTTTCAGAAACCCATCAGCAGTGTTGGTGAGGAGATTGACTGCTTGTGAGTCTAATGATCTTTGGGCAGTAACCACAGCCTTCATTGTCAGTGGAATTTCTTTAGGGTCTGCTCAGTAGGGGGAGCAGTTATTCCAACTGCAGCCCTGGTGCTTTAGATCAGGTTAACAATCTGCTTTTGGAATCATCCTTGTTATCCAACAATCAAAGCTTGCTACTGTGGAGATTCCTTATCAGCATTATTCATGGCTTTTTCAACAACAGCAATGGCAAACATAGCCTACACTTGAACCTGGGGCAGGAAGAAATTGCAATTTATATTTACTCTTACTCCTCATAGTTCTGGAGTGCTTTCCTGTTCTCCTCCTCTCCTAGAGCAAGAGAAGACGAGACCTCCCCTCTGGAACAGGTTGGTGTATTCCCCATTACTTTTTTCCAAGGGTAACATGGAGAAGAGAATTAAGAGTCCTGAGACACACTAATCCACCATGCTGTATTTTTGCAAACCTTTCGCAAGGGTGAAGATACTTGTAGCTTACCTTTGGTTTTGGCTTAGCTTTCAGGTTATAGGGTTGGAAGGAAATATGGTCTCTCAAACCCAGGCCAGTAGACCAGTCTTCCTCTAGATAGGGAGAGAAACCTTCCTTCTCCAGCTACAGCTTGGAATTATAGGGGTTGGGAAAAAGAAAGGCGGGGGTTGCTGAGAACAGCAATCCCTGTCTTCTGCTGCCAAGTACAGGGATGCATGTCTTGCCATCTGAGATGGAGTGACCACTGTATGTATTTCAAGGACTATTATCCTCCCCTCTCAGACACCAATAAACGCAGTTCCCCGGTTAATGGTGATCCGGTTTTATGGGGCTTGTCTAGCGCCATAAAATCAGCGATTTATGGCACCATAACAGACCGAGTTTCAGCTATCAAAGAAATAAGTTGCTGATAATAGAGTTATGGCAACATAACACCTAACAAAGGCACCATTAACCGGTTATCAGCACCATACGTGCTGTAAATAGCCGAGTTTCAGTTAATGGTGATTTTCACTATTCAGCACTCCGCTGAGAACGGAACTCCCGCTGATAACCAGGGACTGCCTGTACTGTTCACTCGAGATTCTCCAAGATCTCTAGCCCAGTCAATGGGGGTGAAGGCTGTGGTGGAGAAAAGCACTAGAAAACATAGAGGTCTAGTCTCTGGGGATATTTGTACGTAGTCCCTTTTTTTCTAGTGGAGAGGGTGCCTGGATGTGGAGACTTGTCTTGACTTCTCACAGTTAAACAAGATTGTTTTACAGATTTCTTTTGAGATTACAACGGCATTTGCTGTTCCGTATTCCATAAAGAAGACTATTTCATACTTTTGATAGATTTGAGAGATGTATATTCCCAAGTACCTGCACATCAGAACTCTTAGAATTATCTCTACTTTGTCTGCAGTGGAGCTGTCGACCAATATGAAGGTATCTTTTGTGAATTGACACTGGGAGACTAACTTAGTTGTTGAGGTCAGTTTATAGGGACAGAATGGTCCTTACTTCCTCAAGTGGTGGATAGGTAGTTTGAGTTTAGGGGTTCATTTTTGCTGGACCCTTTTTCATCCAGCTTAAGAGAAAGTTTCCTATATTCTTTTCTCCGATTCCATTCCCTGGTATAGTGGTGGAAGTCTCATTCTAATATAACTGGACAGTTTGCAAGTTAATGCCTGGTGATTTGACCTGTTTGTTGGGTGATTAACAGTTTTGATTAGTGGGTTTCAAGATGACCCTGGCTACTCCATGTTTGCCTCAAGTTGAATGGCATTCAGATCTGGTGACACTAATGTCTAGGGCTCTAGCTCTAGCTCTGGGCAGTGTCTGTCACCTTGGTTTAAATAAGCTTCTGTCAGTTTCCTCCTTAAGGCTTTTACACAGCCATAAGCCAGGTGTGAGACTGAAGAGCTTAGATTTCCATGCTTTGGTAGATGAAACTTGGACTTGCTTGCTTTATTCTCTTAAACAGCTCATGGATCTGCTGCAGCCAAACTCGGGTGCCTTAAAAATCCTTGAGAGAATTTGACTGAAAGCTTGCTGTCATGATTGTCCTTTATTTTAGTCTCATCAAAGTGTGTTGAGGGTGTTTTATGGTATTTTGTCCTTGGAGAGGTTGGGCCTTTCTTGTATGGCCCTGAGTGTGGAAAAATCTCAGAACTTGTTAGTTCGTGACAGGAGGTTAAGTCTTTGTTGGTGGTTATCCAGATGAGATGTTTCTTATGACCAATGCTGTTAGTCCAGAGTGATGGTGACTTGGTATTGGTGAGAATTAGCAGTCTGCTGACTTTTAATTCCTTTACATTGAGGGCCATCCTGCTCTTTCATACCAGAGAGAGTAGAAAATTGGAGGAGGAGGAGTCTAATCCTCTGCTCTCATGTATGCAATGAGGAGCATTACAATTCTATATAGCATTCAACTCCAATCAGTTGTCAGAGATGACCTCCAACCTAATGAGTAAGTTTGCTAAATAGAGGTGATGGTTTGCATTTCCTTAGGGACAAGTAACAAATGGAAGATGAGCGAGGTGGTATTTCCATACTCGTCCCTATAATTAGTCAATGACTTGTTACCAAGTTCCAGCTCACACTAAGAGGATACTTCTGTATAAAAGACTGGTATGCATACTTCAGAAAAATACAAATTACTGTAGAACTTCATGCTGTCTTGAGTGTTTAGTGGAGGAAATCACCTGTTCAGTTACTCGCACTACTAGTGTTCAATTGCTGCCTCAAAGAAGTAGCTGTGCAGTTCAGGTAGAAGATTTTTGCCCTAGTTACTACTAAATACAACTTTCCTGATAGTAGTTTGACTACATTGTCCGGGAATGGGTATGGTTGTGAATGTGAATGGCCTTGATGTCTAAGGAAGACAGGATAATGGAGGGATCCTCCATGATTACATCCTGCAGTCTGATTGAGCACTTTAACCAGAAGCTTCCTGCTTCTTGATTAACACATTAGCCAGATATATACATAGTCATATGTTGTGCATTCGTGTTTCTGGATTTGTGAAATTTTCATTGGAACCTAACTAATTTGCATCTGCAATTTTTTTCACAGATCTGCAAAATTTGTGTTCTCTTTCTCTTGTCCTTAATTGTAGTTAGCATACACACACACTTTTACAACTTTTAATTTCTCTGTATGTCTTTACGTAATTTTTAATTGATTGAATACCTGAACCTCTACGTACAGTATGTACGTTTTCTTTATTTTATTGAATTGTATCTTCGGTGACATTTGAAGTGTACCTAGTTGACCCTCCTGACAATGACAAAGAAAACCTCAATCATTAGGTTTACTTGGTTTTACCTTGTTTTGAGTGCAAAAGAAAATGGGTGTCAATGAATTAGTATGGTGATAGCAGTAGTAAATGCGCTAGTTTGGCAAATAACCATTTTTATGTTAACCATTTACTCTTTTTATATCAACCATTTACTATTTCTTTTTGTACAAGATTCCTTGCTTTTCATCTGCGATTTAACCGGATCCAGCTAGGCACTAGAAAATTATCGTAGTGTTATGCCAGGAAATGATCCTATTGTTAAGACCTCAGGTTTGTAGCTATGAAAAATACAAATTGTCTTGGAAAATTTGTCATTTTTCTTTTGTATACTTTTTAGAGAATTATGTCATTAGTTAGGATGGACATTACGAGTGGTGCTGTTGTTGCATCTCTAGATGTACTATCACAGGGTGTATGCAGCCACTTTTTAAGCCAATTGCTCTACATCCCTTCCCACTGTCTTTCCTTGATCTTGCCATTCAAACTTTCTTAACCAGCACTTCATTGTATAACTTTGGGGTTTTCTTGTTTTGTGTCATCCAACGGCTTCTTTTTATTGTCTTGAGCACTGAATGGGTGAAAGTTCCTGTGCTTGGTGTTACAGCTTAGATTTCATGGTTTATTATACTTGTGTACTGCATCTTTATTCATGTATTGATTTCTTAAGATTCTTGCCATATGCCTCTTTTACATAATATATTTTTTCTTAAATGTTAACATGTAGTTCTTGGTTTCAGTGATATTATGTTGCACCACTGAGGCTTATTATTTGCTTTTTATTTTTGCATGTTTTGAATTGCATGTGTTACAATAGCACTAGAAAAAGAAATTACAGAGTATTATATTGCTTGTTTTATTACAGACAATATTTTCATGTGGTACATTCTGTGATTAAAACAGAATGTGTGAAGTGAAAGATAATGGAAAGTCATTGCTTTGGAAACTTTAATTTTCCAGACCTCGTTTGAAGAATATCGATAGAAGTACAGCTCAACATAATGCCGTCACTGTCAACAATGTTACCGTAATCATCACAGAGTACCAGCCAAAGCAGCGTAAAACATCATCTGGAAATAGCTCGGCAACTACAAATGGAGATACGTCTCAGATTATGTCGTCTTCAGAAGCTGGCTCCATCTCTGATGCTTCAACAGATACCCGAAATGGCGATATAACCACCGAATCCCGAAGTTCGTAGGTCTTTGAGATGGTTTTCCCCACTTTGAATCACAAAGGGGATATTTGTAGGGCATTGTCTTAAATGACAAGTGGATGCTTGTATTAAGAATGCCATAAAGAAAGCAAGTACGTACGTCAGCAGTAATGCGCAAAAAAGTGAAAATGCAGCGGGCTGTGAATTATAGGATGGAAAGTGAAAAAGTTTTATAAACACTTTGATAGTGCATAATGATGGAAGCAGTTAGACGTTGGACTCTTGGTAAATTAAACTTTCTCTACATGGCAGTGAAAGAGAGAGTGAGCGTGAGTGAGAGACTCTGATTCTAATGAAAACTGGTTCAGTTACCCAGCATTAGTTTGTAAGATTGGTTAGCCTCAAAGGTAAACTTATATTTTTTCCTCAAAATAGCTGCCATGACTTTATTATGGAGACTTTCAAAGTTATTAAGGTAGAAGAGGATTTTTAGCTTTTTAAATCTACCAAAAGCATGTTGCACATACTGCAAGGCACAAGATTACTGGAAGTCCCTTGAAGAAAGTTCTTAAATATAAATCTTATATTCAGATTTTAACATTTTTTATCATTCACCGAGTAACTGTTGCAATGCAGTTCTTTAATCTTTTGACTTTTGAAATTACAAGCCAGTATAGGAAAATGTTGAGTGCATGGTGCATCACATATATATTACAGTATTTAACATACATCTCATATTTTCAGACGGATCGTTATTACAATGTACAAATCCATCATGTTGCCTTGTTAGGGTTTTCTGAAATTCACAGTTTCTGAAGTACCCCGTTTTGTTTATGGTTTTAGTTATACAGTATAATTCTTGCCTGTATATTTTATTTTTTGAAGAGTAGTGAGTTCCATCACCTCTGTGCGAGACTTCGTGTATTGAAGACATTGCCATGAGACGTTTCTGTACATTAGTTTGACTTTGGACAAAGTCCTTAGGTGTACATTTATATCAAGACTGCCCCGTAGTTAGTGTATGCGTGTGTCAGTGTGACAGTTAATGATAGGGAAATGAAAGGTTTGATACATTTTTGCTAATTAATTATGTACAGTATATAACATTTGGATAATAGATTGAAGACTACATCTATAGAAATAGTGCTTTTCTTTTCTTTTTTTTTTTCTTAGTGAAATAACCATGAGGTTTCTGTAAAATAGTGAAAAGAGGCAATTTGTATCCTGCCCAAGAAATTTTCTAGCTGATGTAAACTTTTCCTGTTAGTTTAATCACAGGCATGCAACTTTATGGAGGTATGATGATGAAAATGGTGATGCAGTACTGTTATGAACTCAGAAAGTGAAGTTTTATAGTATTCTGTCACTATTGTTAAAGATCTAAGAGACTGTGACTGGAAATGCCAATAAATTTGTTTAATGGAACAATCGTTGATTTTATACTGTAAGTATACTGTAGTTATCAAGTCAGCACTGTTGAAATAGCCTAGACAATGTTATAGTTGTTAATTTTTAAAGCAGGAAACTGCTCACAGTACTGGATGATTGTTACCAAAACAGTACAGTACATGACCAAATTATGTCAAAGTTTGAGCAAGTTTAATTTGTAATTTATAGTCTGGTCACTCCCTAATTATGGATTTAGTGTATAAAAAGTAACCAGATGAAATTGAAAACTTCAAAATCATCTACTATTCATCAGTATTCAACCTTTCATTTACTGATGTACACACAGCTGTCTTCATTCAACTCACCTTTAAATTTAGTCAGTTTAGCAAAAAATGAAAAAAAAATAGTATTCCAAGCAGGAACAATTACAGCACAAGTGCCTCTGAATACTGGTATCTTCAATTGCATCTTCCTTTCTTGTACATTGCCAAAAACATACCGGTAGAAATTACACTTATAACCCCAACATAAAATGCTATGCCATTACTTAATTAGGGACACATATTACACAGTGATTTTAAAAAGGATTTTCTTGGACAACATGGTTTGATTGTGAGCAATCTCCTTTATTTATTTTCTGTGTGTGTAGTTAAAATTAATTTAAGAAAGCACTGCCAAAGAAAACATAATCAATACCTGTATTAGCTCCAGGAGGGAATTAAGGTTGGAGGAATTGTGAGAAACATGACAAAAGTAAAATGACTACAAGTCTGGTAACATCTATCCCAGAGCCACTTTGTTAAATAAGCAGTGAAATAATCAACAAATGTCTTTATATTTGGGATAGATTAGACCTTCCAAACCCTAGTAAAGACTTGCCACTCGAAGGTAAACCATGTTTAGTCATCAAGGCGAGTTTGCTAGTGAAGGATGTAGCTCATTGTACCTTGAATATTATTTGCAGTGGTTGCTGTTTAGTGGGGATTGAACAAAAAATATGTGGTTTTGTCATTCTTGTTGTCTGAGCATAACAGGCTAAATTTTAGGTGCTTGGTACTTGATACTGGTACTGGTCAGGATTGGTGTGTTATTTTTAATCAGTCTTTTTTAAAGGAAGCAAATCCTTGTAAAAATATTATGGTAAACTAAATGCTTCAATTTTAAAATTTAGGTAATGTTATATGCCTGACAACCAGTATCCCCAGGGAAGTTGTATATTTTTCTTATCTTTTGATCTATACTGTACTTGGTTTTCAGTGCTAGAGTTTTTTTATGCCTTGACCGTGTGGAGAGCAAATTAAGATTTTTATTTATTAATTTTTACTGTTAAGTTTAAAATTTACTTATGCTTTCTTTTTGTACAAATAATTATTCTGTAAAAAATGTAAAACCTCCACTGATTTGACATGTAATACTGCCTTTGTCAGAATGCAGTATTAAAACTTGTTTTAAGCAAGTAATTGCCATGCACAGCTGTTTTACAAGAGCCTCGTAGTAATGTAAGCCTTTGGTAATCCAGTGAGATCACTCAAGACATAAAGTATTAAGATTGTGTAGTTTAGTATTAGGTTACTGTAACTGGGTGTGAAATTCATTATCCTGAAATGTTTGGAAGTTCATAGAATCAAAAAGCATTGAAAGTATCCCCTGACTGTAGGGAGATTTTTTTTAATCTTGCAATTATAATTTTAATGGATATCATGCAGCTTGTTCATCAGGTAAATACTGGAATGGCAAAAAGTACAAGATGGTTTTTACCCCCATTTTACTGTACAGATGTAGTTCCCATATAGTATAGTTGTTGCAAGACTTTGTAAAGCCAGATAGAAATATTTGGTGTGTGTTCTTGAATGGTTTGGTTATTCCAAAAGAAAACTTCTGTACAATGGAAGGACCTGTACAACTATGTTTATATAGGTGATGTAGACAGTACAAGTTATGGAATATATTGTTAAATTTTGAAAGCATTTTGTAACAATAGTTTGAGGATGAAATTGTTTATGCAAAGTCAAATATACATTATAAATTTGTAATTGTAGATATTCTTTAAGAAGATTATAATAATATTTTAAAATCTGATATTCTTTATCAAGGATTCTTGTACAGACCCTGGAATTATGAGGTGCAGGTGATTCAATACAATTTTCTTGCCTGATACATGATCGGTGTTACCTGTGACCAATAACAAAGAGTATGCTAAGCACTTCAGTGGACATGATTGAAAGCTTATGTTGAAACAATACTTTACATTGAAATTTGTGTTTTATTAACTTGTTTTTACTGTAAGGTAATTTTAATTAATAACAAGTGTGGCCATCACATTTGTATGTAGCTCTTGTCAGTATTACAATCTAGTCAAAAAATGCATAGAGTAAAGATGGTATTGGTTGTTCCATATAAACCAGGAACTTCTGTTTATTTGATACCATATGCATAAGACTCAGGGGTCTGGAAAAATTAATCCATATTATTACCATATGGTCTGTTGGCATTCAGTATTTGAGCAAGACGTCAAAGTTTTGTCAAACTCATGAGTATTGTAAGATCCTCGGGATGTCTTAATGTTCTATACTGTATTGCTGGACATTTACTTCAAGTAATTTAAATTGGTTAATTTTCTAATGAATTACTTGCTTTGCAATGCTGCGTAGCAATCTGACATCACCACTAACATTTACAATATACTAAATATATTCTCAGAGATAAGGTCGCCACTTCAGTAGTCCATGCACAATTGATTTTTATTTTGATGTCCATTCCTCATGGCGCACTCATTGTGTAATGTAATATAGACTTTATTATAAACACAGTGCAGGCCTTATTATAAAATTCATGCTAAACAGTTGCACAAAATACAGGAGATTAATGCAAACTATATGTGAGAAAAGACTGAATATGTAAAGGAAAAGAAAGAAAAAATACAATCTGCTAGGACAGAAGAGGATAGCAATACAGTTGCCCATGAAAATATTTATTACCATTTAAGTATTATACACTAATGGGTACAAATGTTTTGTACATATTCCCTTTAACATGAAATAAAATTCCTGATGGCTTGTGAGAAAATACAAAAACACTGCTTTTCTTCAGCTTATTGAGCATCAAGGGTACAACTGCTTAGCTTACTTTGCAGGTCATTAAGAAAAGCATTGCTTTGTAGATAGACCCTTTTGTGCTCTGGTGTTTTCACCTACCTTATATATGTATATATATATTTTTTTTGCTTTTTGCTTTATATTTTTCCTGTGAAAACACCTTTTGATCATTTCTAGACTTCAAAAATTACTCTAGCTTCCATGTACCACAAAGCAATTGTGTTCTGATAATAGTAATATAAGGAAGCTTATTGAAAATTAATACATTAAGTATACCAGCTCAGTCTAGTATCTTTTGAGTAGTTTAGAAAATACCTTCACATAAATATACTTACCTGCCTCGTATTTACCATACAATGTACAAGTCGACCTCTTAATAAAATTAATTTATACTATTCAAATATGCACACACCTCAACTACAAGCCATAGGGATCCTTGTCAAATTCAACAAGTATTCTCATTTTATCAAATCCTTCAGAGCTGGTCTTTCCTTGCCTTGAGACACCATGAATTATTTTCTTTATGGATGATGCCATCTTTCCAGAGCTTCTCTAGGTGGTGACCGACATTGACTTCAGCCACTGGATGAAGGCTCTCTGGCGTTTCCTGTAACAATCAAGTGCTCAGAAATAAAAGAGTTGTTCATACTCGAACAAACCTTTGGTCTTAACAATAGGATAATTTTTAGCGGCTAGCTGGATCCATTTGTCATTTTAGTAAGAGGTTGATATGAGTTTTTCTTAGCTAAGGCCCTTACTAGGGAAAACCGAGTATACAGAACACTGTGAATAAAGTCAATAACTAAGAGAAATGGCAGAAAAACTAAAAGACATCTTATGATATGTGATTCATGTAAGATTGCTCAATTAATATACATTTACACCAAGGCTGAACTTATCAGGTCATAGTGGAAATAAAATTAAGATATATTTAAAGAACTGAGATCATCACACACCCATAACTCGAATAAAAATTCTTAAGCTTTGAAAAGAGTGAACTGACAAGTCCATATAGCCTGTACTTTAATTTGATAAATTCTCACAAATTGGGAGCTAACCCACAAACATCACAATTTTCAAAAGTAAATTGTAATCTTAATTATGCACACCTTAGGTCCTTTACATTATGAATTCCCTTCAGTGAAGCTGGAAACAGCCGACACTTTAATAGCAGGGTAGTTCGGTAGTAGAACTACTGCCCGAGTGGGACAGCCCCTACCGCCCAGGTATACGCATACCACTTTGCTTTTGGTCCAGGAATGGTAGAATGAGGAGTGGCATGAGGTGGGCCTAATGTGTAAAGTGCCTGAGGTTTGAATACTTAGGAAAAATACAATTTACTTTTAAAAAATGTGATTTGTTCCTACAAGGTATACAAACCATGTCCTTTACATAAAGAAAACTTATAATTGGAGGGAGGATTCTGATATAAGTAATCTGAGCTGACCAGAGCTTACTCACCTTAGTTCAAACCCTAGTTGTAAGAACTAGGGAATGAATCGCGCCTCTGATGAATTGATTGGAGTACATGAACTACAAGATCATTCATCAGACATCTGGGCTTCCTCCTATGGAGGGCAAGACCTTTTCATTAGAGAAAACAAGCTTGGAGAAATCCTACAGGCAATACAGTAGACAACATGCAAGTATGTAGTGGGTTTATCTTACTGTGGGACCCGCTTTGCTCCCCTTGCAAAAGTAAAGCAGAGGCTTCTGTTGTCTATGACAAAAGAATGGATAGTCCATCATAGCCAGTTCAGTATGTGATGGCCATTCTGCTCTCTGCCCGAGAAAAGGAAGGGAGCCAGTCATCCACATTCATAGTACTCATTCGCAACCACACATCTAAGGTGAGATGCTTATCTGTCCTGTTAGAGGAGCCGGGTAAGCTTACAATTGTTGAGCAGCCACCACAGGTCCCAAGGAAAGTGTCCAAGGACGTGTGCAACATTCTGAAAGTAGGAGGAGGTAAAGGTGGTCTGCCTCGACCACACCCCTGCCTTCAGTATATTTGGTTTACCGACAGATTCTTCTGGAATGCGAGGAACAGGGCGATGCTCCTGACCTTTTCGGCCCTCGGTCTGGGGGCATTGATTTCATCCACTCCAGCAGTTGAGTACGCCCTTTGGATCGCCTCATGAAGCCAGAAGGAAATATGTAGTGCTCTTGGACGAGCCAGTGCTAGCGAAGTGTCGTCGACACTCGGGCCAGAGGTGTCGAGTCCTCCTCGGGTAGTGCTGTAGCAATCTAACAGGATACAGCTACATCTGTATAATTGTCTATGAAGTCCTTTAGAGAGAGGATTGTAAAGACTCGAACTTAGTGTTAAGGCCTGACGGGTTTTGAGTCTGCTACAAAGCCTGGGACGAAATCGAGCGTAACTGATCCCCATCCTCTAGATTGTTTCACATTGAAAGAAATCCCATGTAGTTTGCCTACTCTCTTCACCAATGCCAGGGCAAGCAGGAGGGCGGTCTTGAGTGTCAGATCCCTGTATGAAGTCTAGTAAAGATTTGTAAGTAGTGCGAGTCAGACTCCTTAGGATGAGAAGCACGTCTCATGCAGGAGGCCTGAGATCCCTGAGTGGGCAAAACCTTTTGAAACTTTGTAACAAAAGAGATATCTCCACATATGAAAAGATATCAACTCCTTTCAGCTGCAGAACTAAGCCAGGGGCAGCTCAACAGCCCTTTACTGCAGAAACAGAGAGGAGTTTCTCCGGGCAAAAGAAGACAAGGAAGTCTGTGACCTGCTGAAGAGTAGCTCCGACTGGAGAGATACCCCTTTGGTGGCACCAACCACTGAAGATGGTCCACTTCCTCTATTATACGGCTGCGGAAGACTTCCTGAGGTATCCGGATATCTCTATTGAAGCATGGCACGAAAAGTATTTTGCTTGCAGGGGACAGTGGATAACCTCCAAGCAAGAAGAGCCAGGGTCTGCACTGCCTGATGGTTGGGACAGGAGATTGTGCCACGAGCAGCTCTCTTGTTGCCCCAGAGAGAAGAGCTAGCAGTTCGGAATACCAAATGGCCAGCAGCCATTTGGGAGCTACAAAAATCATTCGAGATTCAGGGTCGTCAGCACTCTGCTGATCACCTAGTCCTAGTGAATCAAGACAGATAGGAGGGAAGGCGTAGCTGTCGAGGTGTCCCACAGGTGCTGGAAAGCGTCTTCTGCAGCCGCACATGGGTCCGGTACTACTGAACAGAACACCTGAAGTGTTGAATAAGTCTATTACTACTCAACCCCCCGGGTCAAACAACCTCTCGGCTACATCCTGATGAAGAGAACACTCTTTCCCTATCACCTGAGTTTGTCTGCCACTACATTCCTCCTGCCAGGGGAGTATCTACCTGACAAAACCACCGAGTGAGCCACCACCCACTCGTGTACCTGCATTGCCAACTGATGGAGCTGAGGAGAAATTAGGCTCCCCTGCTTGTTAACATATGCCACTGCTGTGTTGTTGCTCATCAGCATCACGAAGTATCCCATCACTCTATCCTGAAATTCTTGAAGGGCCATGAAGGCCGTTGTGAGTTCCAGGATGTTGATGTGGAGCTTTTGTTGTGTTGGTCCACTCCCCCAGGTCACCAACTCCTTGAGATGTGTGCCCCATCCCTCGGTCGATGCACCCGAATACAGAAGCATGCCGGGAAGGGGAGTATGCAAGGGTACTCTTATCAAGAGGTTCTTGTTGTCCAGCCACCAATCCAAGTCCCTCCTCCGTTAGAGGAATGAGGAAGGATTAAGGATCTTGAGACTGAGACAAGTATTCCCTTATTTTCCATTGAAGAGAACGTAGGTGGAGACTTCTGTGACAGACCAGCTTCTCTAAGGATGCCAGGTGACCGACGACTTGCCATTGTTGTGCTGGTTGTTCCTGTTGAGATAGGAACAGCTGCGCTAGTTCCTTGAACTTGCTGATGGGAGAGTCTGAGGGGAAGACTTCCAGCTACTGTATTGATCAGTTGCCCAGGTACTTTATCCTCTGCTTGGGTATGAAATCCAACTTCTCTTGTGTTTATCACAATCCCAAGGGTGCAGTAAAACTCGAGAGGTCGATCCCTCTCCTGAAGCAACTGCGAGCTCCCCTAACCAATTGATGAGGTACCTTAATAGACTTATCCCCTGCGAATGAGCCCAAGCCGAGGTGAGGGTGAACACTCGTGAACACCTGAGGAGCGGTTGAGTCTGAAACAAAGTGCCTTGAACTGAAATAACATCCCTTCTGAGGATAAAGGGAAGGTACTTCCAAGAGGATTGATGGATGGGTATTTGGAAATGCATATGCATCCTTCAGATCCACCGTCAGCATGAAGTCATTCACCTAGTCAGAATGCGCTGTCTCCATAGTGAACAGAGTCTGTTGAACAAATCAGTTTCGGGGAGAGAGATCTATGACAGGTCTCCAACCCACTGAAGCTTTTTACTCTACGAGAAAGAAGCGGCTGTAAAATCCTGGGGACTGGTCTGAGATGACTTCTATCATGCCCTTGGTCGACATGGCTTGCACTTCTTCCTTGTGTGCCATTTCCTTCAACAACCCGGGTACATAACCTGGAGATGGACTGGGAGATCGGTGAGGGGAGGCCAAGACTTGAAGGGGAGTAGATATCCCTCCTGAAGAATATCCACTACCCAGGTCTTGGCTCTGTATTGCTGCCAAGTTGCCCAATGGCACGACAGGCACCCCCAACTGATGGCAGCAGCTGGAGGGGAATGCCACCCTTAGCATTGCCCTTTCTTCTGCTTTTTGCTACCCTTACCTATGTGATTATCCTTTCCTCGATTGCCTTGTTTTCTCACCTTCTGTTATTATCAACATATAATACCAAAGACAATTTCAGAATCAACCTCAGTCAACTTAAAAAAATAAAGAAAATTTTCAGAAGTCATCACATACTAATACTATTTACATATCAGTATTTGAGCACATGCACTCTATCAAGAGTTTATGACCCAGCATGGACGAGTTAACATATCTTCCAACATAACTGATTCGGGTGCGAGCAGAACTTGTCACAAAACGGCAGCAACTTTTCACAAATGCTACACAAGTCAATTCATGTAAAGGACAGAAACTCGAGGGAACTTGCAGCCTAGTCAACACTTTAAGGAGATGATTAAACTTGCAACAATATTCCCATTAACTGAAAAATTCAATTTTTATACAAAAAATAGAAATACAGTCATCACAACAAAGGAATCACAGGATTGCTTCATAGTTTGAAGTTGTAATGATTTATGGGTATAAATACATTATAGTATGTAAACCACTGTCTAAGCTGCAAATTTTGATAGATCTAATACGTAACCAACGGGATAACTGAAAATAAAAAAGTAGATCTATCATCTATGAACCTTTAGACATCCATGTACCTATACAGTTAGGTTTGAACTCTGATATTGGCCTCTGCCAAATATAACAAATTTTCTAAGACAATTTGTATTTTTCATAGCTACAAACCTGAGGTCTTAACAATAGGATAATTTCTAGTGCCTAGCTGGATCCGGTTACAAAACACGAAAGCAAGGAATCTTGTGATATCTGGCAACGCATGCGTAGATCGGGTGAAGAGTGGTCAAAGACTACTCACCTACACCATCGCGTCACTCTTTCCCAACTCAGGATGTCTTAACACAGCGGGATGGCTAGAGGTGGGCAGTATAATGCCAAGACCTCAGGTTTGTAGCTATGAAAAATACAAATTGTCTTAGAAAATTTGTCATTTGTTCATACGCAAATAAACCTTCGGTCTTAACAATAGGATAGACTCATACTTGGAGGGAGGTACAAGACTTCCTAGACCGGCTGGGGGCCTACCCACCAGTCCAAGCTTCCAGAAGAAATGATTTCTGGAGATTATTATTATTATTAAAGGAAGGAGCTTTACCAGCCCAATGAGTCAAACTTGACTCTCACAGGGCTGGCCTGAAAAAAATCGGGATATAAAGAATTATAAAATTTATCGAATTTAATTGATAAAAAAAATTATATATACATATACATATATATTTATATATACACATATATACATATATGTACATATATATATTTATCTTCAAATATACTAAATCTAAGTGAGAAAATGAATGAATAAATAAATATATATATGAACCCTAAGCGATAAAAAGAATGAACTATATAGTATATATTAAATCTACGTCATTTAAAAAGAATCAGTAATAAAATAAAAATCTTAGGTAAAAACTTAAATTCTATCAATTAAACGTGTATTCCTTATAAAAGTTAAAATTCTAAAATCAGAAAAACTACCTGATTCAGTTAAAATGTCAGAAAACATTTTCCGACCAAAACATATCTCACTCTCTCGCTTAAAAACCCGACAAACCAAAAATATATGTTTAATAGATAAAAAAAAGTATCCCACACGGCACATGGGAACAGTGCCGTGAGATGTACACATTAAAAATCCATTGGTCAATCTCGTATGGCCAATTCTTAATCGAGTCAATATTACCTCAGTTTTTTTGTCGTATTGATTAGATGATTCCCATGGAGAAACAGTTGACTTTACTTGTCTTAATTTATTATTTTGAGATACGTTGACTTTACTTGTCTTAATTTATTATTTTGAGATACGTTGCTCCACAATCTTTGCCACTTTTCCATTGTAAATATTTTTAATAATGTTATGTAATCTCTAACAGGGAGATTAATATCCCGTTGAGGCAGGTTGATGGCTGTTTTAGCAGCAGTATCCGCTCTTTCATTTCCAGCAACTCCTACATGAGCCGGGACCCAACATAATTCGATATCTACCCCTTCAAGATAAAAATGGTTTAAAACTTTTTTAATCTTTAATATCAACAGGTTCTTATGTGAATAGCTTTTGAGGGCTTCTATGGCACTTCGTGAATCCGAGTAGACGATAAATCTTAAATTTAGTCTTTCTTTATGTGCTTTAACCATGTTGATGGCTAGTAAAATGGCAAATAGCTCGGAGGTGAATACTGACGACTCGTTTGGCAATGATAACTGGCTCGTTTTGTTCAAAGAAACTGCAGCGCTTCCTACACCCACTGAAGATTTGGAGCCATCAGTGTATATGGCGTAGTGAGGACCTTTCCTTTGAATATGCTCTATGGCAATTTGTTGATGGTGACTCAGGGTATAGCTAAATTTCTTTGATAAATGAAAAAGGTGAGAGCATATTCTTGTTTTTTTCATGATCCAAGGTGGGGGGAAAAAAAGAGATGGTTGAATGATGTTCAATTTGATATTTGTTGACTGCAACAGTCTATTTGCTCTAATTGGGAATGGTGGCTCATGATTATTTATAAAAATATCACTCTGAAAAAAAGAGCTTTTTTGTAGGAGAGCTTGTAGACAGAATATTCAATGCACTCCACATTGTTACAAAATCCCGATGCAACAACAAAGGGGGTTCTCCAATTTCACATAAAACCAGGAGATTTGGGGATGATCTAAACGCTCCACTACAAATTCTCAGGCCTCGAGTATGTATTGGATCTAAAGACTTCAAAGTTGCTTCAGATCCTGATCCATATATTGGGCTTCCATAATCTATTCTTGATAAGACTAATGCCTTATATATCATCAGTAAAGTTGATCTCCTTGCACCCCACATTGTGTGAGATAATTTCATCATTAAGTTAAGAGCACTATTACATTTAGATTTGATGTAAGATACATGTGCCTTCCAATTCAAATGAGTATCAAAAACTAGTCCCAAAAATTTTACCTTATCCTGGAAATGGATTTGTACATTACCCAAAGTAAGATTTATATCTTGATTCTGTTTCCATCTACTATTCCTATAAAACATTATTGCTTGAGTTTTTTCTGCCGAAAGTCTGAAACCAACAGACGCAGTCCAAGCTTGTATTTTTCGAGTGGCATTATTTAGAATTCTTTGCAAATGACGAAGATTGTTGGATGAGTAGTAAATTGCAAAGTCGTCCACATAAAGACTACTTTGCACTCCCTGTGGCATTTGATCAACTATATCGTTAATTGCCAACGCAAAAAGTGTTCTACTTAAAACACTGCCTTGGGGTACACCACAGTCAAGCTTAAAAGATTCAGAGTAAATATTGTCAATACGAGTGAAATGTTCTTCCATCTATAAAATTTCTGATAAAAATAGGAAGATGTCCTCGGAAACCGTTATGATGCAAGGACTTTAGTATCGAGTACCTCCATGTTGTATCATATGCCTTCTGAATGTCAAAAAATAGGGCTATTGTGATCTATTTTTGTTCAAAACCTCTACGTACATAATTTTCTGTGTGAAAGAAAGTCCAAATGGATCGCTCCGATTGTGAGCCAAATTGAGAATTTGATGAAACATTATTACAACGAATACACCAATTCAATCTATAATTAACCATTTTCTCCAGTAATTTACAAACACAACTGGTTAGTGAAATTGGTCTGTAATTATCTGGATTACTAGGATCTTTTCCTGCCTTAGCTATTGGTACAGTAGTACCTCGAGATACGAAATTAATCCGTTCCGAGGCGCCCTTCGTATCATGAGTTTTTCGTATCTTGGACCACATTTCACATGTAAAATGGCTAATCCGTTCCAAGCCCTCCAAAAACACCCCAGTAAATTTCATAATAAAGCTAAATTGACCTATAAACAATGAAATTCTACAACAATTTGGACCATTCAATACCTAAATTAATAACAAAATGCAAAATAACCTGTAAATAAAGTGTATTAGTGTACATGGTATACAAGAAATACTGTAAGTAAAATGTGGAAGCTTACCTTTTGAGTGAGGCTATCTCTGAAAGTGGTGACAGAGGAGGAGGACAAATGGCAGATACGTACACTCAACTTTACGAAACATAAAAAAATGTCAGAAAAACAAACTAAACTTTACAAAACACATTAACAAAACTGTAACACTTAACTTTACAAAAAACTTGAAATAAAATTTATTTTGTCTTTTTATTTCTACATTTCTTTTTACTTTTTTATACTTTACGTAATTTCAATTTCTTCACCACTAAATGGATGCCAGTCCGTTTACGGAATTTTTCGAACCACCCATGAGAAGCCTTGAACTCTGGGGTTGCCGTTGATGTCCCCTCTCCGCCGTCGTCTTCAGCTTGGGCAATCAAATCGCCGAAAATAGCACTGGCCTTCTGGCAGATTGCCGTCTCGGTTATCGTATTGCCATCGATTTCTTTGTCCTCAATCCATACAAGAAGCAGCCTTTCCATTTCATTATGCACATGGCTCCTCTTGTTGGACAAAATAGTCATGCCCTTGGAAGGTGTAGCTGCTTTGATGGCTTCCTTCTGCTTAAGGATGGTGCCTATCGTCGATGGATTTCAGCCGTATTCCTTAGCGATCACACTCAACCGCAAGCCAGCTTCATACTTTTTTATTATCTCCATTTTTGTCTCCATAGAAAGCATTCTCTTCTTTCTGTGAACTTCAGCTACTTTCTTGGGACCCATGACTATACTGTACGTAATTAAGTTATGTAGTACGTATACTAATTAGGTTCTCACACAACATGATAAAGTAGCACAACGAAATCACGAACGAATTTACGTTACTAAACGAAATCGTTGGACCGAACGAATGCTGTGTGTGTACGATAAAGATTCTGGTACGAAGTGGCCGGGTAGGCACGCCACCACGTACGTATAAGATGCATGATGGGAGGGATGCTGTCCAATAGGAGAGAAGGATCTCATGGCGGTGGCTAGCATCAGGAACCAATGGGAGAGCAGGAGGATGGTGGCGAGTCTACTAGAACTAAGATGGCGGCGCGAGTTTCAAAATTGTTATCGGGCGAATCTCGGACTTTCAGAAACCTTTCGTATCTTGAAAACTTTTCGTATGTAGAGCCGTTAAATTTTTCGCATTGGCTTTCATATCTCGAGTTTTTCGTAAGTTGAGCCTTTCGTATCTTGAGGTACCACTGTATTACTATTGCATGTTTCCATGCCTTTGGAAATACAGTGGTACCTCGAGATACGAAATTAATCCGTTCCGAGGTGGCCTTCGTATCATGAGCTTTTCGTATCTTGGACCGCATTTTACATGTAAAATGGCTAATCTGTTCCAAGGCCTCCAAAAACACCCCAGTAAATTTCATAATAAAGCTAAATTGACTTATAAACAATGAAATACTACAACAATTTGGACCATTCAATACCTAACTTAATACGTACTGCTAATATACCTGTAAATAAAGTGTATTGATGTACATGGTATACAAGAAATACTGTACGTACATACGTACGTATGTAGTAAAATGTGGAAGCTTACCTTTCGAGTGAGGCTATCTCCGAAAGTGGCGACAGAGGAGGACAGACGGCAGATACGTACGTACACTTAACTTTACGAAACACATAAAAAATGTGAGGAAAACATAAACTAAACTTTACAAAACACTAACAAAACTGTAACACTTAACTTTACAAAAAAACTTAAAATTAAAAATGTTTCTTTTGTCTCTTTGATTTTTACATTTTTTTTTTTACTTTCTTATACTTTATACTTTTTTTTTATATACAAAATTTCAACTTCTTCACCACTTTCAACTTTCTGTTTTTTAGTATCACTTGGTTCTTCCTTTTTGCTTACTACTCCTACTAAAGGCCTCTTTAAAAAATCTATCCAAGGAAGATTGCTTCTGCCTACTTTTGACAATGTTCCTGAAACGACTCAGGCACACATCATCGAACTGTACAAGCATACGACCTGTGTAAGCCTTTTCGGGGTGTCTCTTTTCTACGAATGATTGCACCTTATGAAAAGCAGCTAGAGCATCCTTAATTTCTGCCGTTGTCATAGAGTCGTCCTCCTCCTCCTCGCTGCTGCTAGAGAACTCCTCTTGAACGATGTTATGTTGCATGGCCTCCAACTCCTTCAGGTCATCCGTCGTAAGCTCCTCTTGGTGCTCCTCGAGAAGGTCATTGATGTCCTCGTCGACGACCAGCCCCATGGACTTGCCGAGTGCAACGATCTCGTCAAGATCTGGTTGCGAAACAGTTTCAGGATCGTCAACTGTTTCTGAATCTGCGGCACCAGCTTAGCCCACATCGAATCCCTTGAAGTCTCGGGCGGATACGGCATCAGGCCAGAGTTTCCTCCACGAGGAATTGAAAGTTCGCCTCGAAACCTCCTGCCAAGTTTGGTCGATGAGTCAGATGCATATTACGATATCGAAATGCTCCTTCCAAAATTCACGTAAGGTGAGGTTTGTGGTATCGGTGATGTTGAAACATTTTTTGAAAAGATGTTTCGTATACAGCTTCTTGAAGTTCGATATCACTTGCTGGTCCATGGGCTGGAGGAGAGGGGTGGTGTTAGGCAGAAGATAAAGAACCTTGTTGAAGGAATAATCCGCTAGGCTATCTTCCTCGAGGCCAGGAGGGTGAGCAGGGGCATTGTCCAACACCAGCAGGCATTTCAGAGGGAGGCGCTTCTCTTCCAAGAATTTCTTCACGGTCGGGTCGAAACACAGATTTACCCACTCGGTGAACAAAAGCCTTGTTAGCCAGGCTTTCGCATTAGCCCTCCACATCACTGGAAGCTTCTCCTTAAGGATTTTGTGGGCCTTGAAGGCTCGAGGAGTCTCGGAATGATAGACAAGTAGGGGCTTCACCTTGCAATCCCCACTGGCATTGGAACAAAGTGCGAGTGTAAGCCTGTCTTTCATAGGCTTATGCCCGGGTAGCTTCTTCTCTTCCTGCGTGATGTATGTCTGACGAGGCATTTTTTTTCCAAAAATGGCCAGTCTCATCACAGTTGAAGACTTGCTGAGAACTGTAGCCTTCCTTGATCATCATCTCGTCTAACGTCTTTTTAAAGGCTTCGGCCGCTTTCGTGTCCGAGCTGGCCGCCTCCCCATGCCGCATCACCGAATGGATGCCAGTCTGTTTACAGAATTTCTCAAACCACCCATGCGAAGCCTTGAAGTCCGGGGTTGGCGTTGATGCCCCTTCTCCTCCGTCGTCTTCGGCCTGGGCAATCAAATCAATGAAAATAGCGCTGGCCTTGTGGCAGATTGCCGTCTCCGTTATCGTATCGCCAGCAATTTCTTTATCTTTTATCCAGACAAGGAGAAGCCTTTCCATTTTATCGTGCACGTGGGTCCTCTTGCTGGACAAAATAGTGACGCCCTTGGAAGGTGTAGCTGCTTTGATGACATCCTTATGCTTAAGGATGGTGCCTATTGTCGACGGATTTCGGCCGTATTCCTTGGCGATCACACTCAATCGCATACCAGCTTCATACTTTTTAATTATCTCCATCTTCGTCTCCAAAGAAAGCATCCTCTTCTTTCCGTGAATTTCAGCTTTCTTGGGACCATGACTACGTATATGCTGTATGTAATTATGCTATGTAGTACGTACATATACTTATGTAGTAAAGTTCTCATACAACACAATAAAGTATACTACAACGAAATCACAAGCCAATTTACGTTAATAAACGAAACCGTTAGAACGAACAAATACCACGTGCGTACGATACAGATGATGCCGTGCAGTGGCCGAAGAAGCATGCCGCTACGTAGATGCATCATGGGAGGGATGCTGACCAATAGGAGAGAAGGATCTCATGGCGGTGACTAGCGTCAGGAACCAATGGGAGAGTGGGAGGATGGTGGCGAGTCCACTCAGTTGGCGGCACGCGAGTTTCAAAATTGTTATCGGTGGTCCGGGCAAATCTCGGACTTAAAGCAACAACCTTTCGTATCTTGAACAATTTTTGTATGTAGAGCCATAAAATTTTTCGTATTTGCTTTTGTATCTCGAGTTTTTCGTAAGTTGAGCCTTTCATATCTCGAGGTACCACTGTAGACGTTTGGTCTAAAAATGATTATAGAAATCCAATAGATAGGCCTTGGCTAAAGGGGCTAGATTTCTTATCGTATCAAAATTTAAATGATCTTTTCCAGGGGCTGTTGAGCTACAATTTGATAATGCAAATTCCAACTCTTCTTCAGTGAATCTTTTATTGTAGTAATTATCTCCCACAGTATCAAAATTCAATGGTACTGCTACTTCTCTTCCTTTAATGGCTCGAAAGTGGTTATCTAAATTATCAATACTGCTTATGTTTTCAATATTACGGCCGATAATATTAGAGATTGTTTGAGTATCATGTATTAATGAGCCATTATGCATTAATGCGTGTCTTGCTGGTCTGCTGTAAGAACCGTTAATCTTCCTAAATTTCTGCCACACCTGCATAGAAGTATTATCTGATATGATTGACACATATTTTTGCCATGAAATTATCTTGCCTTTAATTACTTCCTTCCTAAATTTAGCAGAAATCTTATTAAAATATGGTTTCAATACACTAATTTCTATGGCTATGTCAACCAATTTGTTTATTGTATTCCCTAACATTAGGGGAAATGTACTCAAATGTTTGAATCTTTTATTTAGGTTTTCTAATTTTCTTCCAATTGCATGCTTTTCATTTATCAGTTGGGTTAATGTGTCTGACCACCATGGGACCGAATGTTTCAACTGTCGAGTGCCAGTCAGAAGCATCGATTTATCAGCCACTTGTGTGATAAAATTCACAAAGTCGTTGTTAGTTTTATCTTGATCCTGGGAATAATCAAAGGGAGGCACTTGCCTAGTGTAAAACTTGAACTTATCCCAGTCAGTTTTATTTGTATTATACCGTTGGATCAGAGAAGTTGGTGTATGTCCTAATATGGTAACTAAAATAGGAAAATGGTCACTGTTAAACAGGCCATCTAGGTCATTCCATTCAAACCTATCAACAATATTATTGGAACAGAGTGTTAAATCAATTGCTGAATAGGTGCCATGAGTTTTTGAGTAGTAAGTGCTACTCTCTGCCTCATTTAATATACAGAGGTTGTGATCATACATCATCTGTTCAACCTTTGAACCATTTGTGTCAACATCAACACAATTGGGATTGTGGGAGTTAGTCTTATAATAATAGGAAATTCTCTTGCCTTCTGGGGAATCCTTTAGGTAGATTTTGCAAATTATAGTTACAAGAGGGTTGATTGTACATATTATAAGTATTAAAGGAGTTATTATCTAAATGTAATCTAACTCCAGATAATTGAAATTCCGAAGTTCTAAAGGAAATAGCATCATAAGTTACTCTGTTATGAATATAGATTGCAGTTCCTAATGTATTAGCAGAAGGAACTGAATGAGATGCTAAATTGTAATTTCCTATTGATTGAACGGTATCATTTGTATGCTGTAAGCATATTGCAATAGGATTATAACATATTTTAATAGTCTTTGAATTTCCCCTTGATGTAAACGGGTTTTAAGACCATTAACATTCCATTGGATTACATATGAATTGTACATTAAGGTAGTGGAGATGGTATATCACTAGGTAGAGTATTGTTTCTGATTATTTTGCTGAGAATGGGTTTCTGTTTAACTGCATTAGCAGTATTTTTTAAATTAGGTTTTGCTCTTTAGCTATGGCTCCCTGTTGATTACTTTGATTTTGATTCATTTCCTGAATTTCATTTGGATTGTGATTAATTTTTTCTATAAATTTTTCAAGATGATGGGTGCCTGTTGCACGCTTCTTTATTAGATGGTCAACACACATACATCCAGCGTTGTGGCTTTCTAATTTACCATACTGGTTTTTATTTTTGTTTTTAGTAAAATTGTCTATTAGATTATTCATATTGTGTATACTTCTTATATTTCTGGGCTCAGCTCGTGTCGGCCTATGAAATATCCTTAAGATCATTATTTCTAGGTAAAATTAATCTAAAATTACCAGAGAAAAACAAAATTAAGAAAATGTCAGTAAAACTGACTCGCTCACTCTATAAAAGAAGTGTCGGTATGGGAATATAGGCGAGTGGGATCACTACCACGAGTCATTCACCATTTAGACCTTCCAACATAAAATCCCCACCAGAGAGAGCTGATACTAAAGGGTGATGAGGCCGCTACTACTACTACTACCGACGCCACGGACAGCAGCGCCCCTAGCGGACATCCTTAATCATTAGCTCACAGCGCTAGAGTGCATTTTTCCTCTTGTGTTGTTTTCCCGGATTTTTCTCAACCATTACGATGGAACGTGCTGCTATTGCTTCGGCTAAGTTAAGTGCCTCATAAGTAGTATTTTCTAGTATTTTAGTCTTCCAGGGACCTCATATTTTATTTCCTTTTTATTTATAGGTCATATACGGTCTCCCGGTTGTCTCGTGGCGGCCGTGTGCCGCCTCGTGTTAAGATTTCCCGGTCTCCCATACTGGGACATCTTATGCTTATGGGCTTTTTTTTTTATTTACGTTCATCGTTTTATTACATCGTTTTTATAGCTAGGACACAGCCCTTTTACCATTTTCTCTTAGTTTGGTATTTAGGGCTATACCGTGCTTCTGGCCCAGCATCCCAGCTCTTGCTCTTCATCGGCTACCGCTGGCTCTGAGTAGTCAACTGTTCTTCAGAACAGCTTGCCTCCTCCTGGGCTTCTTTCTCTTTTACTAAAAGTGTCTTTTCCTCCTTTACGATGTATTATCAGTGTTATTTAGGGTGTTAGGCTAGCCTAGGTGCTTGTGCCATGTGTTGGTACAGTCTGGTTCACGTGGCCCTCTGTGGTTGTGTTGCTATCGCGGCTTAGGCCACCTGCGTTCACGTGTCCCTTAGCACCTTACCCGTCCCCTTCCCTCCCTACCGGTTAGGTAGGGAGGGTGGGGTCTGGTGGATCTCCTTGGTTGCCATGACAACCACAGTAGCCTACCTCCCTCTCTCTCTGAGGAGGCCTGGAGCTCCATTCCCCAGCTGGGTTTTAGGGGCGACCACTTGTCTCGGGTACCGGGTTACCGAGCGGGTAGTAGTAGTGACGTGGGGGGGGGGGGTGTGTGTTTGGCCACCCCCCCCCCTCTCTCTCCTCCCGTGTTTACGCCGGGACCCCCCCCCCTCCTTATTGCCTCAGTCCCACCCTTCCCCTACCTTAACGGACGGAGCCTCCGCTGAAGCCGGGGGCCCCTTCGGTTATTGGTCCGTCTGGCTCCGCCAGTGGGCGGGGTGGACAATTACTAGTGGTCTGTTGCTTGCCTATTATATCCTGTTTTCCGCTACCGGAGGAGAGCTCGCTCCTTACCCGGGCACTCTTCTAGTAGACGGAAAATTTTATACTTCGTTATATACGGATATACCCTTAATATTACGGTGAATTTTAGTTTTATTTTATTTTATGTACTATCTCCGTCGTGGTTTCATGGCTCCTCACCACTCCTGGTTGGAATCTTTTCCCTGTCTCCGGCGTAGCCTTAGACCAACTCCAACCGCCTAGTTACCACACGTATTACGGCGGGGCTCTGGTTTAATCTAACTTACATGCTCCGGCATGCAGCGGAGTATTTGTTAGGCTGTAAGTGTGCACCTGATACTCATGTATCTCTCCACTTACAGGCTACCAACTGCCAGGTCCCAGCTTGCAACGCGACGTTGTACGACCCCTGCGCCCATGAAGAGTGTAGAACCCACGCCCCGTGTGCCACCACCCACAACGGACTGATCGTTTGGCACCCGGAGGCTTGCACCATCTGCTACGACCTCGTTAGTCAGCTTTTGGGTGGGGTAAGTCTACTCACAGACTTTTCTTGGTCTTATCACCTACTAACACTTAGTTTTAAGCTTCGTTAAACCCTATCTCCGCCGCTAGAAGCTTCATATCGCCTTCTCTTTCAGGCTGCCGCCGTGAAGGAAGTCGCCCTGGCAACCCTGAAGGCTTGGGTGGGCGGCTTCGGGAAGAACGCCGCCAAGGGCCAGCCTTATATACTTGATAAGAAGCTGGCCGTCCAGATCTTCCCCGGTGGCAAGTCGACCGGTTACGTGGATCCCATCTCGGCAGCCCCACTCATAGCCTCTATTCAGCAGGAGTGCAGCAGGCGTTTCGGGTCCGTCTCTACGCAGGAGCCGGTCCAAGACTGGGTGGCCAACCTGGACCTGAATATTGGAGCCTATGGCGGTAGGGGCAGAGGATTTGTTGGTTGAGGTAGGTGTGTCGGGCGCCCAAGGTCTTTCCTTGGGTGCTCCTGGATCTTCTTCCCCTGTCCCTTCTTCCTCTTCATTCCAAGGCTTCAACGGGATCTTGAGATCCCTGCTCGCTCTCCCGCTCTCTCTGTACCCCCGAAGGTGAAGGGACAGAGAGAACAGAAGACACTACATAAGACGACTTCTAAGAAGTCGTCGTCTTCTTCAGCTAGGAAGTCTACGACTTCCTACGCTGACGCGGTGAAAGCAAAGCCTAGCTCTTCCTATTCTAAGAGCTCTAGAAGCAAGGCTTCTAAGAAGAAGGCTCGCGCTCCGGCCGAGCCAACGCCTTCTCCGGCATCTACCGGATCTACTCCGGTAACTCCTGTTGGGGTGGCGGGACCGAGCTCCTTTGATCCCACCACCTTTTCAGCAGTTGTGATGCAACAAGTGGGAGAGATGGTTGGCTCTCTTGGCTCTAAGTTTGAACAGATGTTTGCACAGCTGTCAAACACCATTAACCAGTCTGGCCAGTCTATTCAAGATCTCTCTAACCGAGTTAGAGAGCACGACGACCGCTTTGCTGGTCTTAACCAGGCTCCTCAGCCAAGCTCCCCTGTAGCAGGTACTGGTATTTTACAGTTACCTCCTTACGAATCCCTACCAGCCTTCTCCATGGATAACCCATGGAGAGTGGCCGTTTATGCCCCCTTCAAGGACGGCATGATTTCTATCCCGGAGTGTGGAACTCGAAGGATTGAGGACTTTCGGAATGTTCTATCCTCCCGGACTGACTCATCCTTTGCATTGGGTATGCTAGGCCTGACCGTCGCTGCTCCACTAAAGGAGAGGATAAGATCCTCCCGAGAGACTGTGCTGTATAGTAGGGATCATACACAGCGGGAATGGGTTCACTGCCTGGAGGATTGGGAGTGTACCAACACCAAACTCCAAGCATTCAAGAGTCCATTCACTATCTTTGCTACGGAGGAGGAGGCTTCTCTTCCGTTCACTACAAAGGTAGTTGAAGCGACTCTTCAGGCAGTCCTCAAGGACGAGCCCATGCCACAGTTGAGGGAAGCGGAATCTACATCTCCGCTCTTCCCGGCCTTTGGAGAATTGTGGGAGAACTTACCTGCCACGTTCTCAGTAGGTAAGCTTAAGCCAGACTGCGCAATGGATCAGTTTGGCGAGAAGCTTCCAAGACTGCCTGATACCCTTATTCAGGCAGAGTTTGATGCCCGTACAAGATTTGGGAGGTCTCTTAACTCCCTTATCATTACGGAAATGGCTGCCCTGTCTTACGCCACAGAACCATTATTCAAGATTCTGGCTAAATCCCAGCTTCAGACAGTCCAAGCCGATGCTTTTGACTTCTTCCTAGCTAGAAGGAACTGCCGAAAGCAGTCTTTGCAGGAGGCAACTATCAGGCATGAGCCTAATAGATCTTAGCTTCCAGCATGTGGGGTGCGGACCTCTTCCCAGAGGCCTCTGTGAATGAGGTGCACCACTAGGCTGCTAATGCTTAACCAGAGCCTTAGAGCCGATGATGGGGCATCTCTTCCAAGAGGAAACAAGAGACCGCCCCTGCTGCTGGTAAGAAGCTTAAGAAGACAGGAAGAAGGTTCCAGCCTTACCAGAAGCAACAGCAGCAACAGCAATTTGTTCAGGCCGTCCCAGTTACACAACAGGGACAACCGTCAACCTCGAAGCAGACACAGCCCATTCTCCTGTTGTCTCCTCAAAGTCAACCTTCCACCTCTTATGCAGTCTCGCCGGCCTTCAATTCAATGTATGAAAGCCAGGCCTACCCAACCTTTAATAGGTTCTCTAGGGGTAGTAGGGCGAGGGGCCACTTTCGCCAACGTGGCACAGGAAGAGCTGCAAGAGGTAAGCACTTCAGAGGAGGGCGCGGAGGCCAACCCGCTCAACAACAGTGAGGCTCCCCAGGTAGGAGGGAGGCTGTTCCTCTTCCGTCACAGGTGGGTTCAGCAAATGGGCACAGAGCATCGTGTCCAAAGGATTGGGTTGGAGTTGGATCAAAGATCCTCCTCCAATTAAATCATTCTATCAGGAACCATCAAAGGAATTGACAGATTATGCGGAGGAACTCCTTCAGAAAGGAGCTATTGCGAGTCAAGCATCTAAAATTTCAAGGTCGCTTATTCAGCGTGCCAAAGAAAGGCTCAACAAAAAGAAGGGTAATCTTAGACTTGTCAAAGCTAAACTCTTTCATTCGTTGCGACAATTCAAAATGCTCACCATCTCGCAGGTACGGACCTTACTTCCCCGTGGGGCCGTCACAACCTCCATCGATCTTAAAGACGCATACTCATATAACTATAGCCAGACACTCCGTCCATTCCTAGGCTTCAAACTAGGAAATCAGACGTTCTCATTCAAAGTGATGCCCTTCGGTCTGAATGTAGCCCCAGGGTATTCACGAAAATAGCAGAAGTGTAGTTCAACTGTTTGAGAACTCAAGGGATAATGGTAGCAGCATACCTCGACGATTGGTTGATCTGGGCACCAACGGTCGAGGAATGTCTCAAAGCCACGAAGAAGGTAGTTCAATTTCTGGAACATCTGGGGTTCCAGATAAACAAAACGAAATCCAGACTCACTACCGGAGAGGTCTCGTTTTCAGTGGCTAGGAATCCAATGGGATTTGTCTTCCACAATCGGTCAATTCCAGTGGTCAAAAGAAAGTAAATAGCCAAGTTCTGTGAAACAATTTCTCAAAATGCCAAACAAACATCAAGGAGAAACCAGGAAAGAATCCTAGGTTCTCTTCAGTTTGCCTCAGTGACAGACATCC
Source organism: Macrobrachium nipponense (assembly GCF_015104395.2). NCBI lineage: Eukaryota > Metazoa > Arthropoda > Malacostraca > Decapoda > Palaemonidae > Macrobrachium > Macrobrachium nipponense. The sequence goes on from NC_087211.1 coordinate 39,310,499, forward strand.
TCCTGAAAGCAAGGCTGAAAGATATAAATCGAGTTGGCGATCGAGAGCAAATGTCAAATCTCGAGACAAGTTGTCAGTAATTCCACAGATCCTTCGCAATCAGCTCCGTCCATGGACAAAAGTGAAGAATCTTGCCAAATTAGTACCCCTTCAATATCCCCTTCCAGTGTTAACCATTCACACGGATGCCTCCCTGTCCGGCATGGGGGGGGGATATTCTCAATTCAAACAAGTTCAGGGGACTTGGTCAGTTCAGTTTCCGCCAGCTTCACATAAACGTCCTGGAAGCAATGGCAGTTTTCCTTACTTTTACCCTGAAGAGACTCCTTCCCCGAAGAAGTCTCATCTAAGACTAGTTTTGGACAGTGCAGTGGTAGTACACTGCATCAACAGAGGAGGGTCCAAATCCAAACACGTGACTCATGTCATGATAGCCATCTTTGCAGCTAGCAAAGAAACAACAGATTGGCATCTTGTCCGCCACTCACCTGGCGGGGGTAAGAAATGTGATAGCAGACGCTTTTGTCCCGGTCAGTCCCTCTGGAATCAGAATGGTCCCTAGACGACAGGTCAATCCAGTGGATATGCCGGAGAGTCCCGGCTTACAGTAGACCTCTTCGCCTCACAAGCGAAACCACAAGCTCCCTTGCTATGTGGCCCCCAACCTGGACCCTCTGGCCTTATGCCACGGACGCCTGTCGTTAGACTGGAATCAATGGAGGAAAATCTATATATTTCCTCCACTGAATCTTCTTCTGAAAGTCTTGAGCAAGCTGAGGACTTTCAAGGGTACTAGTAGCTCTGATTGCTCCAGACTGGCCAAAAAGCAACTGGTATCCGCTGCTTCTGGAATTGGGTCTCCGACCTCAACGGATTCCCAATCCCAAGTTGTCGCAATCAGTACAAATAGAGGACTGTGTTCGCTTCCTCAGGAATTCTCCAGACCCTAACTTTATGGACTTCATGAAGTTTGCGGCTAAAAAAGATGCTAATATTGATCCACAAAACATCCTCTTTCTAGAATCAGACAAAAGAGAGTCAACTATTAGGCAATATGACTCAGCGGTTAAAAAATTAGCATCCTTCCTGAAAGAATCAAACACTACAACCATGACGATTAATTTAGCTATATCCTTTTTCAGGTCCTTGTTTGAAAAAGGTTTAGCCAGCTAGCACTATTCACTACTAATAAATCGGCTTTGAAGAAAATCTTTCAGTTGGGTTTCCAGATAGACCCAACAGAATCTTACTTTACGTCTATTCCCAAAGCCTGTGCTAGACTCAGACCTTCTCAAATACCTATCTGCAGTTTCATGTTCTTAAATGATGTCCTCAAACTAGCCTCAGATACTGACAACTCGTCTTGTACATTCATATGCTCCTTAGAAAGACGGTTTATTTTGTTAAGCCTGGCTTCAGGAGCCAGAATTTCAGAACTGTCGGCTCTATCCAGAGTCGGGGTCATGTGGAATTTCTCCCCATCAGGAGAAGTTCTACTTCCCGGATCGTAGCTTAGCAAAAAATGAGGATCCTCTTGCAAGGTGGGCTCCTTGGAAGGTCATCCCACTCGCAAGATCCTTCTCTCTGCCCAGTCTTAACTTTAAGATCCTTCTCTCTGCCCAGTATTCTTAAGAGCCTTTCTATCTCGTACATCCTCTAGATCCTCAGGTTCTCTCTTTATGAGAGAAAAAGGTGGCACTTTATCAGTGAAAGGAATCAGACAACAGATCCTTTACTTCATTAAACAAGCCAACCCTGACTCATTCCCAAAAGCACATGACATCAGAGGAGTAGCCACCTCAATTAATTACTTCCAACATATGAACTTTGAGGATCTTAAAAAGTATACTGGATGGAAATCACCGACAGTTTTTTAAAACGTCATTACCTGAAGTCCTTGGAATCTTTAAAATTTTCTGCAGTAGCAGCGGGAAACATTGTTTCTCCTGATACTGCATAGTAGTTGTAGTATAGATCCAGGTCTCCTTTCTACCTACCTCGTCCAACATGCCTCACCCTATTGCCATGCTACTCGGAATACTCTAGCCTTAGCCGCTAGAATCATATTGGTGGATTGTCCCTTATTTTTTTGCTTGGGACATCCACGTTATGTACATATAATGTACTTCAGTGTTTCTACCCTTATTTTTATGCTAGGGTAGAACACAATGATTTGTATATTTTGTAAATATCTAGATTAAGTGAATCATTCTTTATTGTTTTTGCCATTACACTATTATGTATTACTATGTCTAATATAAGTTAATTTTAAGTACTTTATTTTGATTGCTTTCTTTATCATGCCATTGTTTAGGATGTTAGCTTTAAGTACTTTGTTTGTATACTGTAATGTCCCTGATTCACTTATATTATATGTCTCTTTTTTACTATTGGGTTTCATTTGTCCTTATTCCCATCTTGTCTGTTTCTCTGGTACTATTTCATAGGCCGACATGAGCTGAGCCCAGAAAAGGGATTTTGACGTAGGAAAAATCTATTTCTGGGTGATTGGCTCGTGTCGCCCTATGAAACCCACCCTGTTTTCTTTTACCCACCCTACAGGACAAGATGTTCATAGATTAAGGATGACCGCTAGGGGCGCTGCTGTCCGTGGCGTCGGTAGTAGTAGTAGTAGTAGCGGCCGCATCACCCTTTAGTATCAGCTCTCTCTGGTGGGGATTTTATGTTGGAAGTCTAAATGGTGAATGACTCGTGGTAGTGATCCCACTCGCCTATATTCCCATACCGAGTCAGTTTTACTGACATTTTCTTAATTTTGTTTTTCTCTGGTAATTTTAGATTAATTTTACCTAGAAATAATGATCTTAAGGATATTTCATAGGGCGACACGAGCCAATCACCCAGAAATAGATTTTTCCTACGTCAAAATCCCTTTTTTAAGGTCATTGAATTAGTCTAAAAAACAATCATTACAGCCACAGGACATTTGTGGGTTGTTTTATGCCCTGTTGGTGTTTTATGGGATATCATTGATTTACTAGTTTTGCCTAAAACTGGTGAGGGATTTATTTCTTCAAGGGGTACATTGTTGAGAACCGTGTGCATTTGCGTGTACTTCGGCCTTTATCACATGGGTGGTAATATGATTGCCTGATACATTAAGTTCAGATTCAGAGGCTGGGAGTTGAGGCAATGTTACCATTTCTGCTTCAATTGTGTTTGGTACATGGGTAGAAGCCCTTTCTGGTACGTATACTTGAGGAGTATCTTCTGTTGGTTTTGTTAAGCATATCTCATTATTTGATTTGGGATGAGTTGTACTTTCAAGTACACGGTTTTTTCTTTCTGACTTTGTTTTTGGGATTTCTAGTTCCACCACCTCCACTTCAGAAAGTTCTTCCATCTTTTTGGTGCTGTCATTAGTGGCGAGTATGTTGAATCTGTTCTGTACAGAAATCTGCTCTTCTTGTTTAGCTTGATGATTTTGGGTAGTAGTGTCATTCTTTTTTCCAATTATTCTATTTATATGTTGGCGTTTAGGTGATGATTTGGGAATACCAGTGCCACTGTAAGAATTGGATTCTGATCGACTTGATGAAGAAGTAGAGTTATCAGGAATCCTTGATTCTGCACCAGACGAGAAATGAGAAACTTGTGTATTATCAGTTGAATGCAGATTCATGGATGCTACTTTCGCATAAGTCGAATTATTACCTAAAATATGTTTTCTAGCAGCTTTATAGGTGATATGCTCATTATTAGCAGTATCTATTATAGGCTGTTCTAATTTATATAGAGGACATTGTCTTGAGTTCGGAGAGTGAGCTCCTTCACAATGATAAAATTTTTCGGAACCACAATCTTTGGAGGTATCGTGGAATTCAGAAGCATTATGGAATTTGGAGCAAATGAAGCATCTTTTTTCATTGGTGCATTTCCCAATAACATGACCAAAATCATAACACTTGTAACACTGTATAGGTCGTGGGTGGAATTTCTTGACCGCAAAGCTCAAGTGTCTGACTTTTATATAGTCTGGGAAATAGGGTGCGGTAAATATCAACAAGATGGCATTGTTATCTCCTGGTAGCTTTTTAACTTTAAAAACAGAAGAAGGGCATCTCTTCAGTATGTTCTCATCAGAAAACTCATATAAATCTCTACAATATATTAATCCTTTTGATTGGTTGAAGGTGCTGTGAGGATAAACCTTCCCAATGCTATCTGAATCAGAAGGTTTAAAATTTCTCAATAATACCGCTTGGGATTCATTCCCAGCCTTAATTAATAGATTATATCCATAACGCTTCAGATTTCCTTGAGGAATGGTACCAACTTTCTTCTCAAGGCATTTGTATCCCTTAATGATGTTGTTGCACCCTTCCTTGTATGAGGCAACATACCAAATTGGCTCAGGTAATACCCTGGGAGCAATTTTCTGGGGATCACACAAGTCAGAGCACTTTGGAATATAGTCAAATTCAGAATCCAAAACGTTTTGAATATTATGCAATTTTGCACGGCCAGAAAATTTGCAAATGTTGCCATTTTTGATATTGGAAAGGGCAATCATAGCTTTGGAATGATCCTGAAAAGTTATATATGCTTCAAAATCTTTTTTGTCTTTTGAGAGTTTCAGCTTTATTCTTTCAATCTCTCCGAAAGGTTTAAAATGAGTGAACAATTTTTCATAATTCATATATCAAGTGCAATGCCCGTACAATACAAGACTCTACAATTTTCATTCGCACTGCCCGATTTTTTAATCCTCTGGCATCCTGGGGATGAAGGAATAAATGGTTCCAGTGTGTAAATACTGGAACTGGAGGAAAGGCCCTTTTTAGTTCCCTGGTCGTCAACCGAGTTGTCATTACTTGAAGTCGCTAAAGTTGTCAACAGTGCCAGTGGAGAGTCAGCAAATCCAGGGGAGGGGGGGTCATTAGCCAAAATATCCATAAGTAGGTTTTAGTTTGTTTGTTTAACTGTTTTGTGTGTTCATTTGTTTTACCTGCTTGAGAATATTAAGAAAGTATCATACGTTGGAAAAGATATTTACATTCTCCACTAATGGCACAGTGAGAGCATACTTACCAGATGATCCACTCCATACCCTACCTGTAGGATCGCATCAAAACAGATACAGAGGCACAGTTGTAAGCTAAACCCGCCTGTTAGGACTAAGACCATAAAATCATGGAATCATCCCCCCTGCATCTGCAGTGACGGGCTTCCAGCCATAAGCTGAGAGTCCTATTCCCAAAGACTGGATCCCCCTGGATTCCGATGACCCAACCTCTGGGAACAGTTCCGCCAAAAAGGTCCAAACCATCTTCGGGACGGCTGGCGTCATCCTATACTCTCAAATATAGCTTCGAATGAAAATCCCTCCCAACCGTGATCCCTTCTCCCATTCATCAAACCTGCATGATGTAACGAATGTGAAAGTATCCACACTATTTACTAGTGAAAAATTAATAAATTAATAAAAAAAAAAAATTGAATAAAAGAAATGTTACTAATAGGATTTGGACAGCAAGAAGAAAGTAGGATGATAAAAATAGGAAGAGGTCAAAATAAAATAAGGAATTAGGAAAAGAAAAAAAAAGAGAGAAATTTAGACTCGAGACTTGGGGAAACGTTTCCCCAAGTTCAAGAGCCCTCTTGCCCATTTCAAGGCTTCACCAAGGAAGAAACATTCCAAGGTGAAGCCAAGAAACTTCATCAAGGCATTCTCTCATTAAGATGGGATTTCTGGAGAGGGACTGAAGCCCTTTGAGAAGCTAGATAAATTGATATCTAACCACTCAAACCCTGAGTGATATACAATGATATATGGGAGAATCATTGTATATAGGGAACCATAGAGAAACTTTGACTGTCCAATAGCAAATCAATACACCAGGGTTTGTTACCACTCCCAACTCCACCTTGCCAAGGAGTGGAGCATATGCTACCGAATAGAGGGTATGATATTTGCATATTAAGCGACCACACTATCAGTATGACTACCTTACTCACCTGTATCAGACCAGTCCAGCGAATGACGTGTGTATTCCTTAACCCGCCCGAAGGAAGAAGGAAAGGTACAAGAGAAAGAAGGAAACCAGCCAACTCACTCATTCTCTCATCCACACAATCACCTTAGGTAAAATACAAAAGTGCCCTGTTAAAGGCAACTATGAGTTACACAACCTGTTGGGCAGCCACCAAAGGACCCAGGGAAAACATGTACGCAGATCTGTGGGCAACATCCTTACGATAGAAAGAGGTGAACGTGGACTGGCGTAACCAAGTACTACCAGCACTCAGCACTCTATGTACTCCAAGTTCTTTTTGAAAGCCAGAAAGGGACCAATACCCTTAACGTCATGTGCTCTAGTCTGCACAGAAAATGGTGGTGGAACCATCAAGTCAATTATGTCTGTCTGATGGCTTCCCGTATCCAAAAAGAGATAGTATTCTTCGACACCTCTTTCATTGTACGGCCTGTGCTAACAAAAAGTCTGCGGTAGCCTGGTCTAAGGTGCCGAGTTCCTTTAAGATAGCAACGCAGGGCCCAGACATGGCGCAACAAAAGCTCTTGAGCATCACCACCCACAAAGTCAGTCAGTGATGAAAAGGAAAACGAAGTGAACCTGTCATCATGTCCAGAGGAATTTTTGGGTCTTGGCCACGAATTCCGAGACAAATTCGAAGAACAATGACCCCCAGCCCCTGGTGTGCTTCACCTCATAGCTCAGACCATGGAGCTCTCCTACCCTCTTGGAAGATGCCAAGGCCAGAAGGAAAACTGTCTTGAGCATCAAGTTCCTGTCAGATGAGCGACGCGAGGGCTCATATGGACTCTTAGTGAAGCTCTTGAGAACCAAGGAAACATCCCACGCCAGAGGCTTGAGCGCTCTAGGAGAACTTGACTGCTCAAACCCCTTAACTAGCACGGAAAGTTCCCAGGAAGAGATGTCGATACCTTTAAGGTGTAACACCAAACTGAGGGCTGCCCTGTAGCCTCTAATGGCAGAAACGGACAAACGTTTCTCATCTCTGAGGAAGGTTAAATAGTCTGCTATTCGCTGAATAGAGGTTGCGAGTGGAGAAAAACCCCGTTTACGACACCAATCACAGTAGATCGCCCATTTGCCTTGGTAAACCGCGGAAGTTGACTTTCTAAGACTGCTGGACATACGCCCTGCTGTTCTCTGAGAAAAGCCTCTCGCTCAGAGGAGATACTTGATTGCCTCCAACCATGAAGAGACAGGGATTCTACTGACTGGTGGAACCTCTCCGTATGGGGCTGACACAGGAGATGTCGCCAAGGGGGAATCTCCCTTGGAACCTCTGACAACAATGACAGCAGATCTGGGAACCATTCCGCCTGAGGCCACAGAGGGCTACCAAAGTCATCCTGAGACCCTGTGAACTCATTAGCCTGTTCAGAACCTGACAAAGCAAACAAAACAGAGGGAAGGCATACACCTCCAGGTTTTCCTAGGGATGTTGGAATGCATCCTCTGCCAATGCTAAAGGATCTGGAACCAGAGAACAGAATATCTCCAGTTTCCTGGTGAAGCGAGTCGCAAAAAGGTCCAGCATGGGTCTCACCCAAACCTGGAAAAGCTTGTCTGCTACCACTTGATGAAGGGACCACTCTGTGCCTAGGATCTGATCCCGATGACTGAGTTTGTCTGCGACCACATTCCGTTTGCCTGGGATATACCTGGCTGAGAGCTCTACTGAATTGCTGACTGTCCACTGGTGAACCTCAACAGTCAAGGCATGAAGATGACGAGAGACCAGGCCTCCCTGTTTGTTCACATAGGCTACCACCGTGGTGTTGTCCGACATGAGAACGACAGAATGACCTTCTACCTTCTCCCGAAACTCCTTCAGACCGGAGACCAGAATTCTCCCAGTCTCCATTGCAGAGACTGAAGATGAAGATGCCCATGAGGGACCAGCTTCTCCAGGGAAGACAACACTCTCAGAAGAACCTGCCACTGATGTGATTCCGACAGGAAGTTGTGCGCCACCACCCGCAACTTCTCCAATCTCTGATCCGACTGGAAAACTTTTGCCACTGTCGTATCGATGACCATGCCCAGGTAGAGAATCCTTTGACTATGTATGAAGTTCGACTTTTCCTGGTTGACTAATATGCCCAGTTCCAGACAGAAGCAAAGTAGACAATTCCTGTCCTGCAGCAGCTTTTCCCTGGAAACTGCCAAGACTAACCAATCGTCGAGGTACCTCGGCAAACGGATCCCCTGAGCATGGGCCCAACTCGACACGAGAGAGAAGACCCTTGTGAACACTTGAGGGGCTGTCGTCAGCCCTAAACACAAGACTTTGAACTCAAAGACCTCGTCCCCAAGAGAGAAGCGAAGGAATTTCCTGGACATCAGATGAACGGGGATTTGGAAGTATGCATCCCTTAAGTCTATCGACAGCATGAAGTCGCCTTCTCTCACGGCTGCCAACACTGAACGTGGGGTCTCCATCTTGAACCATGTCTTCCTGATGAAGTGATTCAAGGTGGATAAGTCTATCACAGGCCTCCATCCTCCTGATGCCTTGGGCACCAAGATGATGTGACTGTAAAACCCACTTCCTCTATCGCATCCTTGTCCAGCATTTTCTGCACTTCCTCCCGAAGAGCCAAGAACTTCAGAGAATCTGGAGGATATGCCTTCCTGAGCTGCGGCTTGTCCGACAGAGGAGGAGAGAAGGCAAATGGCAGTATGTACCCCACCCGAAGGACATATACCACCCACTTCTCCGCCCCATAACTCTGCCACTTGGCCCAATGGCCCACCAGGCAACTGCCCCCCCACCATGGCGCAGGAGAGGGAGAGGCACCTAACCTACCGACGGCCCCCTTTACCTCTGCCCCTTGGGCCCCTTTTTGGCTTAAAGGAATGAGAGCGAAAGGGGCGTTGATCCTCTGACCTAGGTTGAGTCAAACGGGAAGGCCCTGCTGAACTCGAATTCCTCGACGGCCTACCAGGCGACAATCTCCTTGACTGCTGCTGAACAGGGGGAGGAGGAGGAGCCAGATGTCTTCGAGGATGAGACTCCGACTTAGACAAGGCCTGGTGCACCAGTCTGTCTTTGGTGTCAGCCCGGCACCGGTCTATTGCATTCTCGAGCTCTGTCCGAGGAAACAAATATTGGGACTCCAACAGATCTCCATTCCTCAATGGCAGCAAGGACTCCGTGTCAAGTGATCTCTCCATCCTAGACAAAGCCATGTCTCTTCTAATCAGAAGAAGATTAGCCCATAAATGAGCACTGAGGTGAGCCATATATGAAAACGCCTTCGCCCCAGACTACAACAGACTGGCAAGCGAGGATGTACTCACCAACCCTTCCGGGGACCTGTCAGAAGCTATCTTGGCAATAACCACAGACCAGAAGTCCAGCCAAGAAACCGTCTGCAACATGGAGGCTGCCATAGATTCCAATGCTGAGGCATCTTGTGGAGACAAGGACGGAGCCACCGACCTCACCTGCTCCAAAGTCAATCCCGGCTTCAGGCGAATGATGTCTAGGTTAAGATGGCACAACATCAAAAATGCAGAGCTCGTAGGATAGTAGTTCCTATGTCTCGTGAGAGGCGGGGGTAGTAGCTTGGTAGAGCCCCTAGCGCGAAGCAAATGGTCCCGGTCCGAGACAGAAGCGTTAACCTTATGCAAGACCAACTGAACGTGCCCCGACAAAGGAAGCTGAAGAGATGATTTGGGATCCTGTGTAGCTCCCATCACGGCTTCCAAGCAAGAGGAGTGTAAGACAACCAAGACTGAGTCCTACTTTCCAATTTGTTGAACCCACGAATGAGATCAACAACTTCCGAAAAGGAAGACAAAAACTCTTGCGTGTCTCCCTCCTCCTGCTCCGGCAACAGAGACCGACGACGAGAAGGATGTGTAGGCTCCTCTAAGGCACCTTCTCCACTAAAATTAACGGAAGGGTCAGCAGCCATACAGCCCAAAACCCCAACTAACCTGTCTGGTCTGGGGACATGCGTTGGCTCCTGAGACAAACCCACTATAACACTAAGAACATCACTCCATACTCCTCCAACAGATGACTCATTAACATGTCTGTGAATGGTCACAGGCGTGGCAGACGTACGAACGTGAGTTGGAGGGGAATCCCAAACACTTGAGATCAAAGGAGAATCCCCCAGAGTCGAACTCTTGGAAGCACCAGTGAGAGGGGCAGGCAAACACTCCTGCTGCACTAACTCCACGTTCACTACCTTCGACCTCTTGACAGGCGCCTTCGAGATCCTTACAGTGATGAATAGGCCTTGGAGAAGAAGGAGCATTTGCATCATGTGCACAGACAGGAGAGGTTGCAACACGCTCGCAATGTGCATGGATGGGGGAGGTTGCAATATGCTCGCGATGCGCATGGACGGGGGAGGTTGTAACACGTCCGCGATTCGAAGCAGAGGACAAAGCAGCCACTGCAGATTGGACAAGGGAAGGTACACTAACACTCTCTGAAACACCAACACTCTCAAGAACACGTCCGTGTTGTTCCTGCCTCGTAGGTGAAGAAAGGGCAAAGTCCTTAGCTTTCCAACACTTGATAAGCCGACATGGCGTAGAGGGGGAAGAGGGAGAGGAAGACAGCACTAGTTTCTTATGCGATCTCTTCACAGGAGGCGGGGACAAAGCAACACATTTCCTACCAGTTTTCCCAACCGACAAGGTAGCCAACTTTACATCCAAAACAGAGTCCAACCTCTGAAGCACTGCCTGGCATATGACCTCAGACTGATCTGCCAGAGAAGGCTCCGATGACATGGAAGGGAGATGTAGAGAACTGGGCGGCAGGGATGACGTCACGGCTGAGAGAGGCAGTACAGAGGAGACGACTGGAGGTGACGTCATCGATGGGAGTGACGTCAAAAGTGGTGGTGAAGTCACGGCTCCCCTCGGTGCAAACGGGAATCAGACGCCACTGGTGGAGGAATACACAAAGACGGATCCCGTGACGTCATCAAAGGAGCTGTTGCCACGGCTTCCCTCCGACTCAAAGAAGCGGCAACAGTCACTGGTGGAGCAATACAAGATGGCTAACCTCAGCAACCCACGAAGACGAGGCTGGGAGGAGGGGGGTATGGCCTGGCCAGCCTGAGGAGGGGGGTAGCGAGTCTCCATAAAGTGCACTAGCAACCCCTCCAAGGACGGGGGACCCCCTAGCCCGAGCGTCTTCCAAATCGCCACCATCTTTGACTCCTCCGACTCTGGAATAAATGAGAATGATGAAAAAGCCTTCCCCTTCCCGGGGAATCAAATTAACTCCCAAAGAAGAAGGGGCTACATTACAAACATCAGCCTGGTGGCCTCCCGATACTTCCAGCGACGAATCAGTGGAAGAAAAGGAAGGAGACACAAGAACAACGCTACTAAGGGGTGTGAGCACTGCAGGAGACGAAGCATCGGGAAGAGGTGAAAAACCTTACCATGAAGGAAGAGTCGAAACCCTCCGATGTTCTCTCTTGCTATAAAACGACTTCCACTGCTCTTTAGGCCATGCCCAGTATTCCGTGCAAGGATTCATTATAGTACAAAAATTAGAACGGCACCTGCTACACGTGATGTGAGGGTCAGTTGATACCGAAGCCAAAAAACGAGAACACGGAAAACTTGGAATTCCAGGGCACACACGTTGACGAGGCCGAGAAAGAGCAGAAGCAGCCATAATATCAGCCAAGCACACACACACACACTAAACACAAGCGAAACGGACAATGAACTTGGTAAAGGCCAAGAGAGGTTAAATACGACTCTCGCCCAGGCGGTTAAAGAAAAGACTGACGCGGTGGCATAGGTGAGTGGTCTTTGACCACTCTTCACCCGATCTACGCATGTGTTGCTAGATATCACAAGATTCCTTGCTTTCATCTGTTTTTTAACCGGATCCAGCTAGGCGCTAGAAATTATCCTATTGTTAAGACCGAAGGTTTGTTCGCATATGAACAAGTGACAGCCCAAATATGCTACCTTAACTCTTGAACCCATAGCTATTCTCCCCATGATTAAAAAAAAAAACTTAAAAATTAAGACATAGTTACAGTAATGCTAAACAAATACCATTTAATATTTTACCCTTCAACAAAGTTCTGAAAATACAAAATTTTGAAAACTTATACAAAAGTTAGTAAAATTCTCACCTTGTATATAATTTTCACCAGCTCCATTGCAGTCAAATACTTTTTAGGACTTTGCATTAAAACTTCTAAGATTTGTGATTCCCTTTGAGTTCTATGGTCAATGTAGTGCTTGATGCGTTCAACTGGATCTTCAATTACAGGTCCATGGCCAGGATATATGACTTTGGGCTCCAAGTGTAAGATGGCCTTTCAAAATAAAAAATGTTCATAAGATTCATTGTTAGGATTCTTATCTACTGTTAAAGATAGTTTGCATCTTAGTGACAGTCAGGTGCAGCCTGTATTCAAATAAAGAAGAAGGCTTGTGTGACCCAGATGGAGCGTCTAGTTCACCTGTTATCAACCAGGTGGGTCTCAAATGTTTTAGTTCTCATCAGAAATGGGGAAGCTGGGCATACTTTCAGTAGGTACCTTATATACTTGCGTATCGTGCGACTTTTGAAGACCTAATTTTGAAACTAATTTTAATGGGGTCACATAATACACAAGACATATAATTAGCACATGTAATGTTCACATTAGTATCATATTATAAAATACAAGCATAAGAAATATGCATCTTTTCCATGGATCTTTTAAAAAGTTATGCTTTAATTTACTGTAACCAATAATATTGTATGCATTTTCATATTACTATCGTATTATAAAATACAAACATAGCAATAAAATGTTTAGTTTTGGAAATCAGCTGAGGGCAATTACAAGATAAGTTTACTTTGCTGTATTGAACTCATATCAGAGTGATTTTCTTGCTTATAGTTAGCATAAATGAACCTCTAAATACTCTATTTATATGCAAGCCAGGGGTACTTGCAAAACAAAAGTTTATCAGGACAGAAAGAAACATCTTACACATTCACAGAAATCATAGTCATTTTAATGAATAATAGTAAGAACCATGGTTGATGATGGAAAAGGGGTTTGCTGAGGTTAGAGATGGCAACACCAACCTCTCACTTCCACATTCTTCAAAACAAGAAATACGTGAGGCTTCTGGCACTGGCTCTATGACCACATTCTTTAAACCTTAAGAGCCAGGCTAAAAAATCAATATGCAGCACCCCAAGCTAGGGGAAACTTTGAGGGCAGCCAATTTAAGAAAAAAAACATCAATCAAAAGAGGAAAATAGGTACAAGGTGTCAGAAAAAAATTCTAAACAAATTTCTCACAACCCCTTGTGGAACCTATTTTACAAGACTTGTAAATTTTACCAAGTTATTTTATTTTGTAAAATTATAATTATAGCTTATACCTCATATAATGTCAATACAGATAAGAACTAAAATCAGTTACAAATTCTGAGCATATTTGTTGTAAAACATCTATGTAAATTTACTTAGATCAAAGATGCAGTAACTTTTTGGGATTATATATATGTCACATCTAATATTTCTTTGCAAAACTACACTTAAAACTAACATAGTACTATCATAAAAGATAAGAACTAAATCCAACAGCAACCCCTTGGTATATTTATGGCAAATTTATAAAAAGACACATGAAAGAGAGAGGTAGTAATACATGATCCCTTGATCTTGACTAGTCTAAAAGTTGCCATTAGTGAATTTATGGGCTAAAGAAGTAATGACTCCTCTTTCCTGGCCCATTCCTTCAAATCAATGGTGCGTAATATTGATGCTCATCATGAGTGGATCCATCCACCACCCAAAACCTGTTTTGTTCATATGCGAAACAAACCTTCGGTCATAACAATAGGATAACTTTCCAAGCTCCAGCTGGTAACCGGTTAACACAATCAAAGACTGCAAAGCAAGGAATCTGTGAGACCTGGCAACTCCTGCATGTACGAGGTGATAGCTGGTCAGAGACTGCGCACCGGACCTCGTGACACTCCAGTCTTTTCCTTAACCGCCTTGGAGAGTAGATGCTTGCGCTTTTGCTCTACTTCCAAGCCGGTTGTTTTGTGCCTGTGTTCTTTCTTTCAGTGTGTTGTGTGTGATTGTTTTGGTTTACTATGGCTTCCTCTGAGTCTCCACGGCCTCATCAACGCATGTGCCCTGGCATTCAGGGTTTTCCGTGCTCAAGGTTTCTAGCGTCTACGTCTACGGATCCGCTTATGACATGCAGTATGTGCAAAGCTAATTTTTGTACTATAACGAATCCCCACCTGGAATGTCGTTCCTGGCCTAAGTAGTAGTGGAGGGTGTTTTATAAGAAGAGGGAACGTCACAGAGTTTCGACTATTCCTTCTCGGGAGGGGTTTTCTTCACCTTGTCTGGACGATTCATCAGCTCCCTCTCCCTCAATTGCTCTTCCTGTGGCTAGTTCTAGTGTTCCTGTGTCACCTTCCTTTTATTCCATTGATGCCTCGTCACCTTAGCCCAGACGTGATCCATCTTTAACCTGGTCTAACCCTAGAGCAGGTTAGGTCGGAAGGTCCTTCCTTGTCGTCACAAGAGGCCTTAGCTTTGTAGACTACAGTGGCTTCCAGCTTCCAGACGGTCTCATGGCTTGACTTGTGGTCCACAGTGATAGACAAAATTGCTTCAGATAAGTCTGTAGGAGGTTAAGTGAGTTCTTCCTCACTCACTAGACTATTGCAGTCCGGTGGTTAGGCAATTTCTTACCTGGCCCACCTTAGTGCAAACTTGTGGGCCAACCACCTCCTACCCAGGAGAGACACAGTTCTGTCAAAGGTGGTGAGTTCAGTGGACTCTGAGACTTTATCAGCGCTAAGGAATGGGGATCTCCATTATTTGCAATTTCTGTTCCTGAGGACTTAATTAGAAAATACGATTGACTGGCGAAGGGGAGATACCAAGCACAGGTTAGTTTATCAGGCGGTATCCAAGTTGGAGGCACGTTCAAAATGCCAGCCTTCCCCTCAGCGACAGGTAAGAAGATCTTCGCCTGTTAAATCTCTTATGGGTTCTGCCTTGGCAAGGGTCTCTCAGTCCCCCTTGCAGGTTAAGTCTAACAAGCAGCAGCATCCCTCTCAATCCAGCCCCTACAAGCCTGGGAGGGGCTCTAGAGGAAGGGCAGAGACGGTCGTCAATAGAGTGCGCCTCTCCCTCTCCATTGCCACAAGTAGGGGGATGCCTGGCAGGCCAGTGGGGTCAAGTGGCAAAGTTAAGGAGCTGAGAAATGGATGGTAGATGTTCTGAGGGTGGGATACCTACTACCATTCAACTTCTCTCCCCCCCTCTCGGACAGATCCTTTCTCAGTTGGATGTATGCTCACATCCAACTCCCCGAAGTTCTTAGCTCTTCAGGATGAAGTGTTGAAAATGCTGAAATGCTGAACAAGGGTTCAATGGAGGAAGTAAAGCGTCCTTCGCCAGGGTTTTACAGTTGTATTTTTTTGGTACCAAAAGTGACAGGCAACTGGAGACCGATAATCGACCTTTCTACCTTGAATCATTTTGTCAGGAAGACAAGGTTCAAGATGGAGATGCTGCTGACAGTGTTAGCAGCAATAAGGGACAACGTATTCTTCCAGTCAATAGATGCTTACTTCCAGATTCCTACTCACCCTTTGTCAGGAAGTTTCTTCGCTTCACTCTGGAGAGCAGGTATACCAGTTCAAGGTCCTGTGCTTTGAGTTGACCACTTCCTCTCAGGTGTTCGCAAGGGTCTTTGCCCTCTTCTTGACTTGGGCTCATGCTCAAGGGATTCACTTGTTAAGGTACCTTGACGACTGGCTGGTCTTGGCAAGCTCCAAGGAGTAACTGCTGCAGGACAGAGATCACCTTTTTCAATTTTGTCAGGAGCTAGGAATAATTATAAACCTAGAGAAGTCGAATCTCGTTCCCAACCAAAAAGCTCTTTATCTACGTATCGTTATAGATACAGCAGCGTCAAGAGTTTTTCTGTTGGACCAGAGGTTGGAGAAGTTGTGGTTAGTGGCATGCAAGTTCCTATCACAACTGGGACAGCCAGCTCACCAATGGCAGGTCCTTCTAGGGATTTCGTCTTCTCTAGAGAAGCTGGTCCCTCATGGTCATCTTCATCTTTGGTCTCTGCAATGGAGATTGAAAGACTTCTGATTCCCAGCAGGAGATTACCCTCTGCAGAGAGTTCCTTCTGTTTTCAGATGCCTCCATCACTGGTTGGGGTGCCATTGGGAGACCTCATTGTGTCAGGTGTTTGGGGTGTGGAAGAAAAGCCGCTACACATCAATGTTTTGGAGCTGAAAGCAGCATTTCTGGGTCTGAGAGAGTTTTGGGAGAAGGTAGAGGGTCATTCGGTGGTTCTGATGTCCGACAACACCACGGTGGTCGTCTATGTGAACAAACAGGGGAGTCTAGTGTCTCATCACCTCCATTCGTTGATGGTCAAGTTACACCAGTGGGCAATCGACAATTCGGTGGAGCTCTCTGTCAAATACTTTCCAGGCAAGAGGAATGTGGTCGCTGACAGGCTGAGTCATTGGAACCAAATCCTAGGCATGGAGTGGTCTCTGCATCAGGTCGTGGCAGACAGGCTCTTTCAGGTTTGGGGGAGGCCTATGCTAGACCTCTTCTCAACTCGCTTCAACAGGAAGTTGGAAGTTTACTCTTCGGTGGTCCCAGATACTCTTGCTCTAGCAAAGGACGCCTTCCAATACCCTTGGGACAACCTCAAGGTGTATGCCTTCCCTCCGTTTTGCCTGATCCATCAAGTTCTGAACAGGGTAACGAGTTCTCGAAATCTCAGGATGACTTAGTAGCTCCTCTGTGGCTGCAAGCGGAAAGGTTCCCGGACCTTCTGTCCCTTTTGACAAAGGTTCCAAGAGAGATTCCCCCGTGGCAGCAGCTTCTTTTCCAGCCTCATGTTGAAAGGTTTCACTAGTTGGTAGAATCCGTCTCTTCACGGATGGAGACTATCAAGTATCTCCTTAGAGCAAGAGGTTTTTTCAGGGGGCAGCGGGACATATGTCCAGATACCTCAGGATACCTCAGAAAGTCCTCTTCAGCAGTTTACCAGGGGAAATGGGCAGTCTACTGTGATTGGTGTCGTCGACGGGGTTTCTCTCCACTAAAAACCTCTGTTCAGTAGAGCAGATTTTTTTATCTTCCTTAGGGATGAGAAAGGCCTTTCTGTTTCTGCTATCAGGGGCTACAGAACATTTTTAGGTTTGGTGTTACGTCTGAGAGGTGTGGACATCTCTTCATCCTAGAAGATCTTGTTGTTCAGGGGTTTCGAGCAGACCTGTTCTCCAAGGGGACTCAAGCCTCCAGCATGGGATGTTTCGCTTGTCCTAAGAAGTTTCATTTGAGCTCCATTCGAGCCCTTGTGTCGATCATCAGACACAGATTTGAAGCTGAAGACAGTTTTCCTGTTGGACTTGGCTTCTTTAAAAAGAGTGGGGGAGCTTCATGGCCTAAGTTATGATGTGAAACATACCAGGGTTGGAGATCTGTGACCTTTGAGTTTGTCCCAGAATTTGTGGCCAAGACCCAGAATCCCTTGGTGCATGACCATTTTCTCTCTTTCCATTCCATCTTTGAATGACCTAGGTGTCGTAGGCTTTTTGTTAGCACTGGTCAGTCCAGAAAAGATGTTTCCAAGAACACCATTTCCTTCTGAATCCATGAGGGGATCAAGCAGGCTTACTTGTCTCTTGATAGTTCTGTCGTTGAGTCTGTGCAGGTTAGAGCACATGACGTCAGAGGTATAAGTTCCTCTCTGGTATTTAAGAAAAATTTTGTTGTTCCTAGAATTTTGAACATTTTACCTAAGAGATGTTGCCCACAGGTCCTTGGACAAGTTTTCCTTGGGCCCTGTAGTCGCTGCCCAACAAGTTGTGTAATTCACCCAGTGCCCTTCACAGAGCAGTTTTGTAGCTTACCTATGATGATTATGTGAAAGAGAGAATAAGTGAATTGGCTGGTCTCTCTCTTTCTCTTTGTTCCTTTCTTCTTCCTACGGGTGGATTGAGGAATAGACATGTCTTATGCTTGACTGGTCTGATACAGGTGAGTAAGGTAGTCATACAGATACAAAGTTGTTTTACTTTATGTTGCTGAAATAATCAAACCCTCTATTCAGTAGTAAATACTCCTCTCTCTCTAGCAAGGGGGAGTGAGGGCTGGTAACAAACCCCTGTGGCTATATGGTTTGTTATATGAACAGTCAGAGTTTTCTTTGGTTCCCTAGATGAAATGAATCTGCTCATATATCACTGTATTTCAACACAGATGGTTGAGTTGTTAGATATCAGTTTATCTAGCTTCTCATGGGCACTGAGTCACCTTCTTTAGAACTCGTTCTTCTAGGAAGGGTGGTCAGATGGGTTAACTCCCAGCCGGTTTAGGATACTTGTTACCTCCCACCAAGTATAAGTCTATCCTATTTTTAAGACCGAAGGGTTGTTTCACATATAAACAATTGATGAATTTTTAATCAATTTGTATTTTTCATAGCTAACAAACCTGAGGTCTTAACGTTTTACTGCCCACCTCTAACCGCCCCTCTCTCTTTTATTATAATTCCTGGGTTGGGGAAAAGACTGGAGCGTCATGAGGTCCAGTGCATGGTCTCTACTAGCTATCACCTCTTATGCGCAGGAGTTGCCAGATCTCACAGATTCCTTGCTTTACTTGTGTGAACCGGTTACCAGCTGGCGCTTGGAAAGTTATCCTATTGTAAAGACCTCAGGTTTGTTAGCTATGAAAAATACAAAATGATTAAAACTTTGTCATATTGCTACTCATATGAGAGGATCCATCCATTAAGGGGACCGGCCGGAACCTCTATATATGGAGGTATAGGGCGAAAAATGCAAAGTCATGTAAAAATTCATGGAGCTTCATATGGCAATTGAGAATACGTATACGAAATATTTCGTCAAAATTCCTCTTACTTTCGTAGTTACAGGGTAATTAGTTAACGTAACTCAATAAGCCTAAAACATTGATCCGTACAAGAAAATGCAATATTTCTTCTATTATCGTATATTTTGATAATTATTGTCAAAGAAATTGATAGAAATGGCATCTGTAGACATTCCCCGAGTCGAGAAGGAGACTTCAGGCTCAAGCTACCAAGTCCAGTCCTGATTTAGTGCGATGACAGACGTCAAGTAGTCTACACGTTCCATTTCACGTCTGACATTCGCCTGCTTTCAAGTATGTTTATGTATGTTTCGGCAAGAATTTCATCATGCCAATGAGGAAAAGACAAGAGAAACATCTCGCTAACATACAGACGAAGAAAAATCGTTCAAGTATTATTACAGAATATCATAATATACGCGTAGTTAGTGAAGAGAGAGGGGAGGGTTGCTTAGTAACGCCCCCGTCTTGCTTGACAGCACACGTCCACAAGACTGTGCCTAAAGGCTAACGCTCTTTGAGCAGCAAAGAGATCTTCATTTATGATAAATAACAAAGTTTTGGTTTTTTAATACCCAAAATGGAATATGAAATTCATAATAATCATGATTTATTAAATTGTCTTTGTAAAAAAAGTGTACGCCTTCGAGTTTCACCTCTTGACATACTCTTGCAATTACATTTGTTTATCTTTGTTTCGGGCAAGAATTTCATCATGCCAAAGAGGAAAATACAAGGAAAACATCTCGCTAACACACAGAAGAAGAAAATTTGCTGTAATAAGCAGAGTTAGTGAAGGGGAGAGAGAGAATTGCGTAGGAAGGAGTGCCCCATCTTGCCTCAAGCAGTGCCCCAGGCTGCGATATATGAGCAAAGGGATCATCATTTATGATTAAATTATGATAAATAAAATAGTTTTGGTTTATTAATACACAAAAAAGGGATTTTGACGTAAGGAAAAATCTATTTCTGGGCGATTGGCTCGTGTCGCCAGCGAAATATCCTTTAATCTATTATTTCTAGGGTAAATGTACTAACACATACCAGAGAATAAATAAAATAAAGAAAAAGGTCAGTATAACTGACTCGCTCACCCTCCAAGAGGGTGTCGGTATGAACACTATGGCGAGTGAGACCACTACCACGAGCCAAATGCCAATAGAAATCTCCCACTACAAAACCCTCCATGAGGGGAGCCGACCCACAGAGTGAGCAGCACGTACTACTACTACTCCATCCCATGCTGCCGACTGCTGCGCCTCTGGTGGCCATCCTGAAGTTAGCAGACAATCTTGGGCGAAGGGATGGTAGGGCGGGATTTCGCTGGCGACACGAGCCAATCGCCCAGAAATAGATTTTTCCTTACTCAAAATCCCTTTTCTGGGCTCAGCTCGTGTCGCTGCGCGAAATCTACCAGAGAAATAGCACAGATTGTAAACAAAATTTAATAAAATAAATCATCAATAGGTCTCAAAATAAAAGATAAAATAAAATAAAATAATATAATTGCTAAAAAGAATACATAAATTTTTAAACACAGTGATACAAAATAGAAAATATGCTTAAATTACACTTAATTCTAATCATGTTTCTTAACATAAGGTAATTTACATATATACAGAGGTAAAATGGCTTACATGTATCAAAATGTTATCTGTGTAAAGGTATGTATCGAAAACACTAGAGCAATTAATATAATCAAATGAACAAACACTCAACAATAATAATATATAAAGGAATGTATATGACTTAATATACAAACCCGTAACCATCAAATAATTAAGATGTATCCCCTAGCATAAATCAAGGGGATAACATCCATGAGATCAATATCTGTAATCATCTGTGAGTGTCCCTAGCAAAAAATAAGGGACACCCACTACATCATCATAAAAGCAGCTAAGACACAAGGTGAATGTAAATGAACAAGGCAGGAATAGACGAACTGTTGGGTGAGGCAGGTAGAAAGGAGGACTGGATCTTCTACTACAGATTAGCTAGAGTCAGGGGAAACTATGTTACCCGCTGCTACTGCTGAAAATTTCAGAGCTTCCAAGGACTTAGGTATGACGTTTGAACACTGTCGGCGATTTCCATCCGGTATACTTTTTCAACTCATCGAAGTTCATATGTTGGAAATAATTAATTGAGGTGGCTACTGCCCTGACATCATGTGCTTTCGGGAAAGAGTCAGGATTGGCTTGCTTAATAAAGTACAGGATTTGTTGCCTGATGCCTTTAATGGATAAAGTTCCACCTTTTTCCCTCTTAAAGAGGGGACCCGATGAGGATGAGGAGGTCCTGGACAGAAAGGCTCGTAAGGCTGAAACTGGGCAAAGAGATATACCTTGTGGAAGGGGTAGTACCTTCCAAGGTTCCCACCTCATCAAAGGATCTTCATTTTTTGCTATAAAGCTACGTTCCGGAGAAAGGTAGGACTCCCCTGTGGGAAGGAATTGAATATGATCCGGATCTCTGGAGTAAAGCCGACAGTTCTGAAATTCTTGCTCCTGAAGCCAAGCTTAATAAAAATAGAGTTTTTCTTAAGAGCATTATAAACGAGCATGTGTCATTATCGGTTTCTGAAGCCAGTTTTTAGAACATCGTTTAAGAACCATGAAACTGACGTAGGCCTTATAGAAGGTCTAAGTCTAGCACATGCCTTAGGAATAGACGAGAAGTAGGAATCCGTCAAGTCTATGTTGAATCCAAATTGAAATATCTTTTTCAAGGCTGACTTGTTTGTCGTAATCGTGCTAGCTGCTAAACCTTTTTCAAATAGGGATCTGAAAAAAGGATATAGCTGAATTAATTGTCATGATTCTAATATCTGATTCTCTCAGGAAGATTGCTAACTTTTTGACAGCAGCATCATACTGTCTCAAAGTTGAATCCCTTTTATCGGATTCCAAAAGAGAATATTCTGAGGGTCAATATTCGCATCTCTTTTCGCTGCAAACTTCATGAAATCCATAAAGTTAGGGTTTTGAGAATCCCTGAGGAAGCGAACACAGTCTTCGTTTGTACTGACTGGGAGAGCCTGGGATTGGGGATCCGAAGAGGACGAAGACCCAGTTCCAGAATTAGGGGATACCAATTGCTCTTCGGCCAGTCTGGGGCTACTAGAGCCACTTGACCCTTGAATGTCCTGAGTTTGTTTAACACTTTCATGAGAAGATTCACTGGAGGAAAGACATAAATCTTCTTCCAGTTTGTTCCAGTCTAGAGCCAGGGCGTCCGTGGCATAGGCCAGAGGTCCAGGTGGGGGCTACATAACACGGTAGTTTGTGGTTCGCTTGAGATGCGAAGAGATCCACCTGTAGCCCTGGAACTCTTTGAAGGATCCATTGGAACGAACTGTTGTCCAGTGACCATTCCGACTCTAGCACTGATCGGGATAGCGCGTCTGCTATGACGTTCCTCACTCCAGCTATGTGAGTGGAGGAGAGATGCCAACTGAACTTGTCTGCTAGGGAGAATATGGCTACCATGACATGATTTAGATGACGTGACTTGGAGCCTCCTCTGTTTATACAATGTACTACCACTGCGCTGTCCAGGACTAGCTTTATGTGGGAGTACTTTTGGTGGACGTAACCTTTTTAGAGTCAAGAACACTGCCATTGCCTCCAGTACGATTTATAATGGCCATGACGGAACTGGTAGGTGACCAAGTTCCTTGAACCTTTTTGACTGGGAATTACCCTCCCCACCAACCGCCTTAAGGAGCGTCTGTGTGGATGGTGATCCCTGGTGGAGGGAACTGAAGGGGTACTGACACCGACAAAATTCTTGACTTTCGCCCACGGCCGAAGTCGATTCTTTAGAATCAGAGGGACTGAGGATAGTTTGTCCCTGGACCTGACATTTGCTCGTGAGCGCCAGATTCTGGTTAGGTCTTTCAGTTTGGCTTTCATTAAGACGTTCGTCACTGATGCAAACTGGTGAACCCAGGATCCTTTCCTGAGTTCTCCTTGACGCCAGTTTGTGACTTAGAAATTGCTTGACTGACTTCGCTATTTCTTTCCTTTTGGTTGATGGAATCGACAGAGTATGGGAGGATAGATTCCATTGAATGCCCAGCCACTGAAAGTTTGACTCTGGAGTGAGTCTTGACTTGGTCCTGTTTATCTTGAAGCCTAGATATTCCAGAACTGAATCACTTTCAGTGTAGCTCTGTTGCATTCCTCGACTGTTGAAGCCCAGATCAACCAATCGTTCGAGATACGCTACTACCATAATCCCTTGTGACCTGAGTTGTTGCACTACCACTTCCGCCAGCTTCGTGAACACCCTGGGTGCCACGTTGAGTCCGAAAGGACTACCTTGAAGGAGAATGTCTGGTCTCCTATCTTGAAACCCAGATACGGACGGAAGTTGTCTTGCAATAGGGATATGATAGTAAGCGTCTGTAAGATCGATAGAGGCGGTGACGGCCCCACGGGGAAGTAAGGTCCGCACCTGCGGAGATCGTGAGCATCTTGAACTTGTCGCAGCGGATGGCTAAGTTTAAGCGGGACAGTCTAAGATTACCCTTCTTTTTTGTGAGCCTTTCTTTGGCACGCTGAACAAGCGACCTTGAAATTTTAATCTCTTGACTCTCGCTATAGCTCCTTTCTGAAGGAGATCCTCCGCGTACTCTGTCAATTCCTTGGAAGGAAGTTGACGGAAAGGTCTGGATGGAGGTGGGTTCGTCAACCAGCTCCACCCAGGCCTTTTGACACAATGCTCTGAGCCCATTCGCTGAAGTTCCACCGGTGGCGAAAGTGAAACAGCCTCCCTCCTACCTGAAGTTCTTCATTGGTTCTGGTAACCGCCTCGGCCTCCTCTGAAGTGTTTTCCCCTATTAAAGGGGCCTCCCGATCCTCTTCCCTCCCACGAAAGGAACGCTTACCTCTGCCTCCCTTACCCGAGCGGTCATACTTCTGTGAAGCTTGACTCTCGAAGGTTTGATTGTAAGCTGGAGAGATGGCGTAAGAGGTGGAGGGCTGAGGCTGAGGGGAGATCACATAAATTGGCTGTGATTGAGCTTTAGAAGTGGAAGGTTGGGCTGTTTGCACTAAGGGAACCGCTGGAACTTGCTGAGGAAAGCGTGGCTGCTTTTTCTGGTAAGGTTGGAAACGCCTGGGTTTCCTTTGCCCCTTACCTTTAGCTGTTAGATCTTGCCTCCTCTTAGCCGTAAGGCCCCAACGGTCCCTTAGGCTCTGGTTCAACCTTGTAGCCTCTGACTGGACTTCCTTCACCATAGCTTCTGGGAAGAGATCTGCTCCCCAGATTTTTGTTTGACAAGAGTAACCTATTCGGCTCATGCCGAATGGTTGCCTCTTGTAGGACATGCTTCCTACAATTCGTTCTAGCAGTGGCAAACTCAAACATATCTGACTGTACCGTTTGAGTCAGGGATTTGGTCATGAGCTTGAAAAGCGGCTCTGAGCCATAGGCTATGGTGGCCACCTCGGTCATAGCCATAGAATTAATTGATCTGGCTAATCGCGATTTAGCGTCAAATTCAGCCTGAATAAGGCTATCTGGGAGCCTGGGTAGCTTTTCACCAAACTGCTCCATAGCACAGTCCGGTTTGAGTTTGCCAGCTGAGAAGGTGTTTTCGGCAAGACTTCCCACAATTCTCCGGCTGAGGGAAGTAACGGAGATGTGGGATCTGCTTCCTTCAATTGAGGTATGGGGTTCCCCCTTCTGGCCGCTGGAATGGTAGACCTCGCGATCTTTGTCAGGAACGGGAGCGGGGTACTCTCATCCATTGTGAAGATGGTAAAGGGACTCTTGAAAGGTTGTATCTTAGTATTAGAACAATCCATGTCCTCTAAACACCTGAGCCATTCTCTCTGAGCCTGGTCTCGTGAATAGAGGACTGTCTCCTTTGGTACCCTATCATCCCGAACCATGGCTGAAGCTGTGAGCCTTGCGTAGCCTATGAACGGAGGCTGGAGGTCTTCCGGGTAGAACTCGAAGTCCTCTATCCTTCGAGTTCCAAACTCCGGTATAGAAATGAGTCCGTCTTGGAAGGGGGCGTATGACGCTACTCTCCATGGGTTGTTCATCGAGAACGGAGGTAGCGAGTCATACGGAGGAAGCTGAGCTCCACTTGTATTGGAAAGTGGAGGAGAGGCTAGCGGAGCTTCTCTCAGTCCGGCTATAATGGAGTCTTGAGAAGTAATCCTATCCGACAACCGAGAGATCATTTGTTCCATGCTACTCTTTAGGGTACCCAACCAGGTCGCCCACCTGTTGCAACAGGCCAGCATTGGAGTCCAAAGCCGGAGCTGCTGCGCGGAGGTGGAGGGGTGGCTCTGAATCGGAACCAAGGGTAGCGGAACTGGCGACTCTGCCGGAGTGCGAGATCTCTCTCTGGAGGATTTACTCCTCGAGGACTTAGAGCCGGAGCCAGAAGCTTTAGACCTGTCTGCTCCGGGATTCCCAGCCGGAGACTTACGCGAGGAGGATGACGCCGAAGCCGTCTTCTTAGACGACGACGACGTCTTTGTCAAGGATTTCACTGCTTGACCCTTGACCTTGGGTCTAACCGAAGCGTCAGGAGGAGTATACAATTCATCACCCGTAAAGCCTTGGAAGGATGGAGAGGTTGCAGGAGTAGAAGAAACAGTTACGCCCAAGGGTGACCCTTGGGTGTCCACCTTACCCCTACCTCGACCAACAGGTCGTCTACCCACCTACCAGGTTCTACATTAATACCTAAAGTCGCGACGTCCGTGGAGATGTCCTGGTCTTGGTCAGTTAATGAGGCAGCCAGCTGTTGTTGGATGAAGGCGATAGTCGGGGCCG
Source organism: Macrobrachium nipponense (assembly GCF_015104395.2). NCBI lineage: Eukaryota > Metazoa > Arthropoda > Malacostraca > Decapoda > Palaemonidae > Macrobrachium > Macrobrachium nipponense. Next base: position 39,336,219 of record NC_087211.1, read on the forward strand.
CCTCTACTGGGTCGACGTATCCTGTCGCCTTGCCTCCGGGGAAGATTAGTACCGCCACCGTTTCTCTAGGATGTAGGCATACCCTTGGCGGCGTTCTTCCCGAAACCGCCGACCCAGCCCTCAGGGTGCCAGTGCGGTATCCCTCACTGCCGGCGCCTGGAAGAGAGGGTATAGATTAGATTTAAGAATCACTTAAAACTAAAACTTAAAGTATAACTTAAACTTATAGGCCTTAAGTTAGAGTGAATGATGAAAACTTAAGCACTATAACAGATGCGGAGCAGCTACCGGAGATGGAATACTTACCCCGTCTAAAAGCTGGCTCACCAGATCGTAACATATGGTACACGTCTCATGGTACCAGACCTGGATGTCCCCGTGCGGAGTCGCGCATGGAGCATGGGTGACCGGAAACTTCGTGTCCATGGGTCCTGAGTGTGGCGGCGCATCCCGGATGCTCACAGTTGGTGGTCTGTAAGTGGGAAGACACATGAGTATCTTAAAGAATATCACTTACAGGCTAAAGGACAGAAGAACTCCGTTGCATGCCGGAGCTCGGAAAAAATTTGGGCATAACCCCTCCCTGAATCGCCTGAATAGGCTATAATCCCGGAGAGATCCGGTAAGACATGTAAGGGAGGGGGGATGGTTTAAGGTACTTAAGATAAACTTATAGTTAATCTAATAACACTTAAACCTAAAACTCAAACGAACCGGACTAAGTCCAGTGCGTGGCGGAGTGTAGTAACTCAGCAATACGGAGAGGTTAGCAGGGACCCACTGTATGTTCCGGTCCACTCTGCTGGGTGGACTAGCATCTTTCCGCTGGATGCCAGGACTCCGGTGGAAAAGGAGCCCTAGTAAGGTGGGAAAGAGCGAGAAGACATACAGGCTCGAGCTAGCACGGAGCGACAGGGTAGCAACGGAGGGGGGGAAAGGCCAGTCCCCCCACTACGTTACCACCCGGCCGGACCGAGAAGCCGGAGAGGTCGAGTCCAGTCTGGGTCTGTCCCGTCCCCCTACTCCCTCCGCCTGGGGGGAGAGAGGGAGGCAGGCTCGGGTATGTGGAGCGAGCATGGGTAGACCGACCCACCCTCCCCCGACTCTATGGAAGAGCGGAGGGGGGGGAAAGGTGACTGGACAGGCGTCTGGCTGCCTCGTGATCACGTAGTGACCACGGGGCGGTAAGACCAAAACAAAGACAACTAAGCCTAGGACAAACCAACTGATCAGAGAGATGCTATCGGGAAGCAACTGAACATAAAAGCGGTAGCATATAGGCCCACTGGACCAAAACCAACTGATCAGAGAGATGCTATAGGGAAGCAACCGAACTGAAGAGCGGTAGTATAGGCTCAATGAGCCAGGACCTAGGCTAAGCCAGACGCCTAACTAACCTAACTATAACAAAATAAATAGTTATAAATGAAAATAAAAATAAAAAGAAAGAAAGAAAACAATATAGCACGAGAAAAAATCCAGGAGTGTACGACTAACCCGAAGGCAAGTCTACCACTCAAAGCTAGTCAGGGGCCGATACTAAGAGCCGTGACTAGGGTCTGGATAGAAGGAGCCTACATAAGGTAAAAGACATGCATGCATGACAAACCTGTGTAGACAGTACCCTAAGTAAAGCGGATAATTAATATAGAGCGTACATAAATAAGGGGATGTTCTGGGTATGGGAGACCAAGAACGAACCCACCACGAGGCAGAACCATGCTGCCATGCTTCCGACCCAGAGTTCGTATTTATACCTAAAAAACGGCAAATACTGTCTCAGGGCCGGAAAAAACCAACTAACCATAAATACTGAGTACTTAACTTAGCTGCTGCGATGGCTGCACGCTCCATTATAGATAAATCCAACGAAAGGGCACAAAAAACACAGAGAGAAAAAATGGCACGTGTGAATCGTGTGCGCTAACTGAAAAGGATGGCCACCAGAGGCGCAGCAGTCGGCAGCATGGGATGGAGTAGTAGTAGTACGTGCTGCTCACTCTGTGGGTCGGCTCCCCTCATGGAGGGTTTTGTAGTGGGAGATTTCTATTGGCATTTGGCTCGTGGTAGTGGTCTCACTCGCCATAGTGTTCATACCGACACCCTCTTGGAGGGTGAGCGAGTCAGTTATACTGACCTTTTTCTTTATTTTATTTATTCTCTGGTATGTGTTAGTACATTTACCCCTAGAAATAATAGATTAAAGGATATTTCGCGCAGCGACACGAGCTGAGCCCAGAAAACAAATATACATTCATAATAATCATTATTTATTAATATTGTCTTTATAGAAATACGAAGGAAAACTTTGAACGCCCGTATCTCAAAACTATACTTATTGACCTTCAAAATCTATCTTCTCACTTAGTTTTAAAGCTATAACATTGGAATTTGGTATATAACTCAGAAAGACATTATAGAACAATCAAATAGAGCCCTTTTTTCCAATTTTTGTTTCGTATTTTTCTTATAAATTTTTTTGTTTTTTCTCCTGATTTATAGGGTTTATTTTTTTGACCATATTGAAAATTCATATCTAGCAAAAAAATGACTTTTAGAAAAAAAACTCTCCATTCGATTGGAGGTCTACATCAGGTCTATATATGGTAGTAATCCCAGGTCTTAATATTAAATATCAAGGGAGGAGATAGAATTTGAAAATTGGTTATTTTCGGGATAAATCACCCTGGCGTCACAAAACCGAAGGTCAGAGGCGAAAATCATATGCGGTTTGGAGATGTCCCAAGTCACCTTATTAAGTGGTATGAATATCAAAGTCCTGTCCTTAAAAAAGGGATTTTGACGTAAGGAAAAATCTATTTCTGGGCGATTGGTTCGTGTCGCCAGCGAAATATCCTTTAATCCATTATTTCTAAGGTAAATGTACTAACACATACCAGAGAATAAATAAAATAAAGAAAAGGTCAGTACTACTGACTCGCTCACCCTCCAAGAGGGTGTCGGTATGAACACTATGGCGAGTGAGACCACTACCACGAACCACTTGCCAATAGAAATCTCTCACTACAAAACCCCCACTAGAGGGGAGCCGACCCACAGAGTGGGCAGCAACTACTACTACTCCATCCCATGCTGCCGACTGCTGCGCCTCTGGTGGCCATCCTGAAGTTAGCAGACAATCTTGAGCGTTGGGATGGGCAGGCCGGGATTCGCTGGCGACACGAACCAATCGCCCAGAAATAGATTTTTTCCTTACGTCAAAATCCCTTTTCTGGGCTCAGTTCGTGTCGCTGCGCGAAATCGTACCAGAGAAATAGCACAAGATTGTAAAGAACAAATAAAACAGACAAAAAAGGGTCTCAATAAAAGATAACATAAAATGAAGAAATATAATTGCTAATAGATATACATATACACAATGATACAGAATAGAAATATAACTTAAAATTAACTTAAGGTTAATAATATTTCTTAAAATTAACTTAAATTTAACATATATATACAGGGCTTACATGGAATATATGTTGAGCTTAACATCGTGTATAGTTAATATGTACAAAGTAATTAAAGCAATTATAATAATAAATTGAATAGAACAAACTTCGACAATATATAATAAGGAATGTATATGACTTAGTATACAAAACCCGTAACCATTGTAAATAAGATGTGTCACCCTAGCATAAAAATAAGGGGATCACATCAAAGAGATCATTATATACAATCAATTGTGAGTGACCCTAGCAAAAAAATAAGGGGCACCCACTACACTATCATTAAGAGCAGCTAAGACTCAAGGTAAACGTAGATGAACATGGCAGGTATAGACAAACTGTTGGGTGAGATAGGTAAAAGAAAGGAGAACTGGATCTTCTACTAAAGATTAAGCAGAGTCGGGGAAACTATGTTACCCGTCCGCAACTGCTGAAAATTTCAGAGCTTCCAAGGACTTTAAGTAATGACGCTTAAATACTGTCGGCGATTTCCATCCGGTATACTTTTTTAAATCATCGAAATTCATGTGTTGGAAATAGTTAATTGAGGTGGCAACTGCCCTGACATCATGTGCTTTAGGGAAGGAATCAGGATTGGCTTGCTTAATAAAGTACAGGATCTGTTGCCTGATACCTTTTAATAGATAAAGTACCACCTTTTCTCTCTTAAAGAGAGGACCCGACGAGGATGAGGATGTCCTGGACAGAAAGGCTCGTAAGGTCGATACTGGACAAAGAGAAACATCTTGTGGAAGGGGTACAACCTTCCACGGTTTCCCACCTTATCAAAGGATCTTCATTCTTTGCTATAAAACTACGTTCCGGAGAAAGTAGAACTTCCCCTGTGGGAAGAAATTCAACATGATTCGGATCTCTGGATACGCCGACAGTTCTGAAATTCTAGCTCCTGAAGCCAAGCTTAATAAAAATAGAGTTTTTTCTTAAGAGCATTATAAATGAACATGTCGTATTATCTGTTTCTGAAGCCAGCTTTAGAACATCATTTAAGAACCACGATACTGACGTAGGCCTCACTGAAGGTTCTAAGTCTAGCACAAGCCTTGGGAATAGACGAGAAGTAAGAGTCTGTCAAGTCTATGCTGAAACCGAGCTGAAAATCTTTTTCAAGGCTGACTTGTTTGTCGTAATAGTGCTAGCTGCTAAGCCTTTTTCAAATAAAGATCTGAAAAAGGATATAGCTGAATTGATTGTCATGATTCTAATATCTGATTCTCTCAGGAAGGTTGCTAACTTTTTGACTGCAGCATCATACTGTCTCAAAGTTGAATCTCTTTTATCAGATTCCAAGAAATATTTTCGAGGATCAATATTCGCATCTCTTTTAGCCGCAAACTTCATGAAGTCCATAAAGTTAGGGTTTTGAGAATTCCTGAGGAAGCGAACACAATCTTCGTTTGTACTGACTGGGAGAGCCTGGGATTGGGAATTCGAAGAGGACGAAGACCCAGTTCCAGAATGAGAGGGTACCATTGCGCTCTTCGGCCAGTCTGGGCTACTAGAGCTACTTGACCCTTGAACGTCCTGAGTTTGTTCAGTACCTTCAGGAGAAGATTCACTGGAGGAAAGACATAAATCTTCTCCCAGTTTGTTCCAGTCTATGGACAGGGCGTCCGTGGCATAGGCCAGAGGGTCCAGGTTGGGGGCCACATAACATGACAATTTGTAGAAAATTGCATTTTTTCCTAACTATACAAACCTGAGGTCCTTTAACAATAGGAAGTATCTAGGCGGCAGCTGGAACGGTCGTAAGCTTCGAACAAGGGGAGACGGTAGTTAACTGCTTGTCCGACAGTCGCGCGCCGCGCGACTGGGAGATAAACAAATCACTTTTGCTTTTGGCCCATGCAAAATACGCAGAGTGAGGGGTGGCATGAGGAGGGACTATATGTAAAGGACCTCAGGTTTTGTATAGTTAGGAAAAAAAAATGCAATTTTCGACAAATTGTCATTTGTTCCGATACGTAATACAAAACCATCGGTCTTTAACAATAGGAAGACTCACTTCTTGGTGGGAGGAATCTGAGTCTTTTGATGACGACTGGTGTTCGTCCATCCCTGGAATGCCTCCCTGGGGTCGTAAGAGCGAGGGAGGGATCCAAGCCTCTGTCCGATTGATCGGGGTGTGCACCGCAGGATCAATGTCAGACCTCTGGGCCGAGTACTAAGAGAGAGGCAAGCGTATCTCTTCGTACCAGCAAGCAAGAACTTGTTCCTGTTTGCAAGAGGCAACATAAAGTATGGGTTGTCTCAAGCTGGCATCCACTTCCTCCCCCTTGTTGGAGGAAGTGGTGGATATACGCTCCTATCCCTAGTGAAAGGGATAGGATGGGGCTCTGTTGAGTAGCTCACCTGCATCTTGTCCTTATCCAGCAGGGTGACGACCGTGTCCCTCTAACCACAGGTAGAGGGGAAGAAAAAGATGGGAAGAGGAGCCAGTCACACTCATTCACTCATCCATTCTTATGGTCACACCAGGACTCGATGCTGTTCAGCCTGCGAGGGTCTGGGTTCGCTACACAACGTGTTGAGCAGCCACCACGGGTCCCAAGGAAAAAGATCCAAGGACCTGTGGGCAATATCCCGAAGGTAGAAGGAAGGGCATGTGGTCTGGTTGACCAGACCCCTGCCTTCAGTACCTGCGCCACGGAGAAGTTCTTGCGGACAAGGCAGCATCTCCCTTCGCATCGAAGGCGGTGAAGTCCATTAGGGATGGGGATTGTGAACGACTCGAACCAATCGTCAGGGACCGAGGATTCTGAGTCTTCGCTACGAAGTTCGGTACAAATCGAGCATCACGGATCCCCATCCCCTGGATGCTTGACTTCGCAGGAGAAGTCATGCAGTTCCTCAGAGGAAAAGAAGGAAATAGTCGCATGACCTATCCCTCTTCTCTACTTCGGTGATGTCCAGTACCCATACTGGTCTGTCCGTTTGCCACAAAGTCTCTCGCATCCTCCTATCCCCATGCAGCGAAGTTCTCGGTAGTGGATAGGACACCGACACTCCATGGTGGGTGTCAATGGTATGGGTACTGTGACAAGCTATTAAAACGAAGTAATGATTGCTCTGTAACAACCGAACTAAGTCAACAGCGTAGTTCGTAACTGACTCGGGCGCGCTCTGACAGCTGCCGACTGACTGCGTTCGGTAGGAGGCAAGTTGTCAAAGCATCCGAGTAAGTCACGTGACCTTTCGCCTTTAAAGGGTTATGCCGAGAGACCAAACAAATAATGTATTTGTTTGTCACCAATGCCGGACAGCGAGGTGATGATTCTCTTAAGGCATGTGCCCAACAGGCGAAAGTCAATTGCCTTCTAGAGACCGAGGTCCCTGAAGGTAAAACATCTCATGGTTGTTGAATCTCAGCTAAGGAGAAACAACACTATGTACCGTTGAAGACGAAGGTAGATATTGAATGCAACCTACGTCTTCACAGATGAATCGAGAGAAGGATTCTCAAGATTCATAACCTGTGCTTACAAATGACTGAAAACGCTAACCGCTATTTCATTGCTGTCCGGTGAGAAGTCGTAGTTGCAATGAAAGCGGGGCGTTCTTCAGTAATGAAAACACAGGGGAAAGCTGCCTGAAGAACTGCTTCTCATGGGCTGACATTTGGAAGTAGAGCTGTCAGGTCGGAGAGTAGGCGATGTCTTCTGACACATCTCGTAATTCGGTTTGAACAATGAACAATTGTACACCTACGAATAGAGATATTTTGAAGACAAACTCAGATGTCTGCAAAATCATTCGCATTATCGCAGTGCGATGCAGCGGGAGACTTGTACAGACTTCTGTTACCGTGCGGTAAACCAGAAAGATGAAAGAGTCCAAGAGATATCTCTGTTGAAAATTCTCGCAATGTCGAAGGCGATGGAATCTAGCGTCACAGCAGTAGATGGTCCTTCATTATTGCGAGAATCCCCGTTAATCAGAGACCTAAGTCCATGATTGTTGGGCAGAGATACGGTTCGTAGTCAATCAAAGTAGGGCAGAGAGAGACATACATGACCGTGCATATCGGAGGCCCAGCTGATACTGAGCTGCTATCAGGCAGTTCAATACGCAGTAGTTGAGCCTGAGCTCTCGCTGACTCGTCATCCTGAGTTGCCAGGTAATCCATTATTCCACGAAGGAATGCGTTCGGCTAGAACTACCGAGCATAAAAGATATGCTCGAGCAATTATATTTAGGCGAAACGAATTTCGGTAAATATAAAAGTTGAAATGGTGTTGTCGTGACAAAACCATAAGTATATAAAATTGAAACTGAAAACTCCTGGGAGGTTGCAGGCAACCCCGAGTTGCAGTTCAATTAGAATACTTCTCTTATAAGTCGCAATACGTAGATTAACTAGGATATGCGCCTACCCCTCGGACAATTCAACTGCTTAGTAGAATCATGTCGCGAGGTTAATATACGTAGTATATTTGTAGGATTCTGAACAACGATCTCATCCTAAATTCTTTCCTTCAAGAAAACAAAATAAGGATTGGAGATCGACCACCTTCGATCTCTATCAAAGAGAGTGAAGGAGAAGTCTTCCTCGAAGGAAAGCTTCAATGGTGAACAGAATACTAAGACGATAGTTCAAGCCAAACTGGATATTCCCGTCCGATCTTCTCTAGTCCAGGTTGGTCGCCTACTGTGAGATAGTTTCTTCAGCAGCAGTCTTCTTCCCAATGCTAGAAATTCCAGGAATTCGAGCATAGGCGAGGTTCCCGATTATCGTGTATACGGGGATTCTCGTCTCGCTCACTTTGGACCGTGGTCTCGCATAAGTGTTTGGAGATCGTAAAACTCGAACACTGAATGCGTTAGAAATTCCGTAGAATTCTAAGCAGTCTGCGAAACCCCCCCACCGAATTCGTCAAACGATATCGGCTGGTGGTCCTCTCGATTCCCGTAGAAATCGAGAATGGGGCAGGATTCCTCCTCAACGACCGGGGCTTACGTCAGGTAGGACCCGAAGGTCCCCCCGGTAGCGCAGTCCCGAACGTGGGATCCTACAGAAAAATCTCTGTAGGATCCCTCCCCTTTCCCTCGTAACCGTAAGGAGAGAGGGAATGGGTGGAAGGAATTGGATACTCGCTCGCCTTCCCAGTGGAACTAGCAGTTGGAGAAGAGTAGGAACAGCCATCGCCTTGCGGCGATGGCCTCTCAGAGTCTGGGAAAACGTATCGTCAGGAGAAAACTTTTTACCCGCGGAGGGTTACGAACTCTCACTGTAGGTAAGGGTCTGCCGCCACTGTGAACGTCGTCTGGGTGGGGCTGATCGACACCTGACAGGAGAGAGCCGATACCGTCCTCCGACTCATTCCAGTCCTCGTCGAGGTCGAAACCTCCTCAGGAGGACCGAAGGAGTATTCAAATACGGTGTCCGAAGACACGTAGAAACGCCGCTGTCGCAGTAGAGGAGGTGGAAGTAGCTTGATCGACCGGCCAGAACTGAGAGAGCCTCTTGTCCGGAGACGAGAGACTCTGGTTCGCGACAGAATCGGCAAGTTCCGATCGCGGCAGACCCACCGTCGGTTTGGGTTCCCTCTCGGGCCCCAAAACGACTCGAGCAGAGACGTGGGCTCTGCTGGTGGGAGCGGCAATCCTTCCGCAAGGTCATTATGCTGACGAATCAGCCTTAATGACCTTCTGCAAATTACTGTATCTCGGGAGTAACCGTGTCTGCGGAGTAGACCGTCCAGTCCCTCCAACAAGAACAGATCCCGAGATATCCTCCTCAGAAGGAGGAACAGCGGCAGACCCCTGACGTTCGCCTCCAGCTACTTGCGCGTATGTCTGTTCGTCCTAGAACCGTGCCTGGCCATACGGGCGTCATAGCGGGATCGCGAGCGGCGCACCTCTCGCTCCTCCCGGTGTAGCCCGAGGAGGTTGAAGGTACAGGAGAGGCAGACCTGACGCTCCCCCCTAGCTCGCTGGCAGGACCAGCGTGCGTGGAGGGGCTGCTGCTGATCGTCCACCCGCAGTGGCGATCGAGCAGGCAGGCCTAGCCTTGCCGCTCGCCTGGGGTCGAGAGGCTCGGCTGAGAACGTCGACGCTGATCACTAGCGTCAGGCGAGCTGTTGCTGGTTACCGTCTCCGTCCGTTCCCCGATGGGAGCGGCGTCAGGTGACCTGCTAGGCTCGTCGCGGTGAGACCGGCGAGCGTCCTCTCGGCGCGTCGAGCCGCTGGTACCAGCCGTGGCTGGTACCGACGACCGCGGGGACCCCTTCCTCGCCTCAACCCGTGGCTGGTCAGCGACCGTCACGTCAACCCGAGCAGCCAGCTGGTCGCTGCGAGAGCGTCCACTGGCCTAGCGAGAGTCGTCTGCACGACACTCGCCAGTCTTCTGCTCCGCGCTTCGGTCTTGGCGGCGAGCGAGCTCGAGTGTCAAGACTTTGGGCTGGACGGTCTCCCGCGGGGAGACCGTCCACTCGGTGACTTCTCGCTAACGAGGAAGCCGAGGCGGATCCTGGTTTAGCGGCAGAACCGCTAGAACCAGGCGAGGAAGTGCCAGCCGAAGCTGGTACTCCTCTGGTCCCCGTCTTCTTCTCCTTGGTAGAAGAAAAGACGGGCCCTGTTCCCGAGGGAGCAGGAGGACCAGCAGAAGAGCTCCCCGAATCGCCGGAGCGAGACTGGCCCTTAGAAGGTCCCGAAGGAGCCTTCTTAGGGGGGAAAACCCGGGTTACCAGCTGGTCGCTGCAAGAGCGGCCGCTGGCCTGGCAAGAGTCACCTGAGCGTTCTCTCACCAGTTTTCCTGCTGCTCCGTGCCGCGTCTTGGCGCCGAGCGAACTCTGGCGCCGAAACTTGGCTGCACGGTCTCCCGAGAGGGAGAACGTACACTCGGGATCTCTCGCGAACGAGAGACCGAGCCGGAACCTGGCGTAGCGGCATCGCCGCTAGCACCAGGCGAGGAAGTACCAGAGCTAACCGATACTCCTCTGGTCCCCGTCTATCTCTTCCTTACGGAAGGGGAGACGGGCCCCGCTCCCGAAGGAGCAGGAGGACCAGCAGAAGGACCCCCCGTCCCACCGGGGTGGGACGGGCCCTTAGAAGTTCCCGAAGGAGACTTCTAGGGGGGGAAGGCAGCCTTCTTCTTCTTCGGCTTATGGGCCTTAGAAGTCGAAGGGGAAGAGGCCAGCAGCAGACGATGAAGACGAAGATGACAGCTTCCTCTTCTCCTCTTCCTCGTCAGCTCACGCAGGACAGTCGTCAGTCCTCCATCCAGGCCGGAGCCGGGCTATTGCCGAAGCAACACGGCCCGACTGCACCTGTCCGGAAGGACCTGGGACTGGGGAAGACACCACCGTGGGCAGGACCAGCATGGACAGGCACAGGAACCAGGAGCGATAGGAACAGCAACCAGTCTCAGGAGCGGCAGGAACAGCGGCAGCGGTAGACCCAGAAGGGACAGCCAAGCCAACAGCGGGAATCACATCAGCGGCAGGTACGGCAGGCCAGCGATGCCTCGTAGAATCATCGGCAGCCAGCGGAACCTGGGTCCTGGCGGCCGGTCCAGGGCGAGCTGCTGGAACAGCGGAAGTCTGGGGCAGGCAACACGAAGAAAACAGGCGGCGGCGGCAACCCCACCTCGGTACGGCTGCGGCCCTAGTAGCGGCAGACGGCGTCATCGACACAGCATGGGGAGTGTAGACCAGTAGGGGGGGGAGCAGCATAAGCGGCCGTGGTAGTAGTGGAGACCGCCCCAGACCTCGCTAGACGCTGCAGCAGCCGTGGATGCTAGGCACGCCCTGCCTCCGCGGTGGTCCATACCTGTCCAAGGTCGTCTCCCACGGATGTAGCACCTGCGGTAACATAGATAGATTAGTAAGAGGGGTTCCCTCACGCACGGGGGGAAGACATGCCCCACCCCGAACGCAAGGAAGACACCACATACAAAATACAACGAAGAAGCTGAGCGGGGGGCAGGAAGGAAGACGAAGAATCGGATACCAAGGGAGTCGCGGGAGAGCTTTCCGACGACTTCCTGGCAGACCTTCGCTTCCCCTACCCCGCACAGCAGTGAAAAGTAATATGAAAATGAACAGAATACTGCCTTGCGATTCACTTCATAGAACTTAAAGGGGAAAAGATCAATTCCCTGGGTAAGAACGGAAACTTGATCCAATAATATGATACTATCATAAAATATATATGAAAATGAAACAGAATACTGCACTTGCGATTTCATTTTCACATAAAAAAATCGTAAGGATCAATTCCCGGGTAAGAACGAAAATTGATCCAAATTAAATTTCATGCAAATAAATAAATGAAATGAAAAGAATATTGCAATTGCGAATCCACTTTCATTGCATTCTATTATACAAAATTAAAAGGCTCGTGCCGAGCGCAATCACACTCTCGGTAACGAACGCACAGGGCAAAAATATAATGAAAAGAGTACTTACATTTCTCAATTACACACTTTCGCCCAAAATACATGACTTGGCGCGAGCGCGCCCGCCCTCGGCACCGAGACATAATTCAAGGGTTCAATTCATAAAAGAAAAGAGATGGAAATCGCCGCATCTACGGCGATAACTAACCATGTTGGTTCATAATTAAGTAATGAAAATGAAAACAGTGTACTTACAGTTTCATTTTCAAGTCAAACAAACCATTAGTAGAAAACACAATATAAACAAAGCATACGACGATGAAGCGGGCAGAGAGCGATGACGAACACGTCCTTCCCACCCGCGGCCGAAAGCAAAAAGTGATTTGTTTATCTCCCAGTCGCGCGGCGCGCGACTGTCGGACAAGCAGTTAACTACCGTTCTCCCCTTGTTCGAAGCTTACGACCGTTCCAGCTGCCGCTAGCTACTTCCTATTGTTAAAGGACCGATGGTTTGTATTACGTATCGGAACAAATGGGAGTTTGTGGTTCGCTTGGGATGCGAATAGATCCACTTGTAACCTGGAACCCTCCGGAGAATCCATTGGAACGAACTGTTGTCCAGTGACCATTCCGACTCCAGAGGAACTGATCGGGATAGAGCATCTGCTATGACGTTTCTCACTCCAGCTATATGGGTGGAGGAGAGGTGCCAACTGAACTTGTCCGCCAGGGAGAAGATGGCTACCATGACATGATTCAGATGTCGTGACTTGGAGCCTCCCCTGTTTACACAATGGACTACCACTGCGCTGTCTAAAACTAGCTTTATGTGGAGTTCTTTGGCGGACGTTAACCTTTTTAGAGTCAAGAACACTGCCATTGCTTCCAGTACATTTATGTGAAGCTGACGGAACTGGGGTGACCAGGTTCCTTGAACCTCTTGAACTGAGAATATCCTCCCAGCCGCTTAATGAAGCGTCCGTGTGGATGGTAATCCCAGGAGGAGGAAACTGAAGGGGTACTGATATTGACAGGTTCTTGACTTTTGACCAAGGGCGTAGACGATTCCGCAGAATCTGAGGGACTGATGATAATTTGTCCCTGGACCTGACATTTGCTTGTGAGCGCCAGATTCTGGTTAGGTCTTTCAGTTTGGCTTTCATCAAGATGTTTTGTCACTGATGCAAATTGGAGTGAACCCAGAATCCTTTCCTGGGTTCTCCTTGAAGCAAGTTTGCGTGTCCTAGAAATTGCTTTACTGACTTCGCTATTTCTTTTCTCTTGGCTGATGGAATCGACAGAGTATGGGAGGATAGATTCCATTGAATGCCCAGCCACTGAAAGTTTGACTCCGGAGTGAGTCTCGATTTTGTCCTGTTTATCTTGAACCCTAGATATTCCAGGAACTGGATTACTTTCCGTGTTGTTTTGCGACATTCCTCGACTGTTGGAGCCCAAATTAACCAATCGTCGAGATACGCTACTACCATGATCCCTTGCGATCTTAGTTGTTGGACGACCACTTCCGCCAACTTCGTGAACACCCTGGGTCCACGTTCAGACTGAAGGGAAACCACCTTGAAGGAGAATGCTTGATCTCCTATCTTGAAGCCCAGATAAGGGCGAAAGTGTCTTGCAATAGGGATATGATAGTATGCGTCTGTAAGATCGATAGAGGTGGTGACGGCCCCACGGGGAAGTAAGGTCCGCACCTGCGAGATGGTGAGCATCTTGAACTTGTCGCAGCGAATGGCCAAGTTTAAACGGGACAAGTCTAAGATTACCCTTCTTTTTTGTGAGCCTTTCTTTGGAACGCTGAACAAGCGCCCTTGAAACTTTAATCTGTTGACTCTCGCTATTGCTCCTTTCTGAAGGAGGTCCTCCGCATACTCCGTCAATTCTTTGGATGGAAGTTGAAGGAAAGGTCTGGGTGGGGGGGTGGGGGCGGATTCGCCACCCAACTCCAACCCAGGCCTTTCGACACAATACTTGTGCCCATTTGCTGAATCCCCACCGGTGGCGGAAGAGAAACAGCCTCCCTCCTACCTGGAAGTTCTCATTGTTGCTGGTAACCTCCGCGGCCTCCCCGGAAGTGTTTTCCTCTATTAAGGGACCTTCCTGATCCTCTCTGACGAAAGGATCGCTTACCTCTGCCTCCCCTACCCGAGCGGTCATACTGCTGAAAGGCCTGGCCTTCGAACACTTGGTTGAAGGCTGGGGAGACAGCGTAGGGTGGAAGGTTGAGGCTGGGGGGAAATCACATAGATAGCTGTGATTGGGCCTTGGAGGTAGAGGGTTGTGCCGCCTGCACCAACGGAACAGCCGAAACAGGCTGGGCGAAGCGTTGCTGTTTCTTTTGGTAAGGCTGGACGTCTGGGTTTCCTCTGAGCCTTACCCCTCACTGCTTGGTCTTGGCGTCTCTTTGCAGTGAGACCCCAACGATCCTTAAGGCTTTGGTTAAGCCTTGTAGCTTCCGCCTGGACCTCCTTTACCATTGCATCGGGGAAGAGGTCTGCTCCCCAGATGTTCGATGAAAGCAGCTTATTCGGTTCATGCCGAATAGTTGCTTCCTGGAGGACATGCTTCTGACAACTCGTTCTGGCTGTGGCGAACTCAAACATGTCAGACTGTACCGTTTGAGTCAGTGACTTGGTGATAAGCTTGAATAGTGGCTCGGAACCGTAAGCAATGGTAGCCACTTCTGTCATGGCCATGGAGTTAATAGACCTGGCTAGCCTAGACTTGGCCCTCAAACTCCGCCTGAATGAGGCTGTCCGGAAGTCTAGGCAGCTTCTCTCCAAACTGATCCATAGCACAGTCTGGTTTGAGTTTGCCCGCCGAAAAAGTGTTGGGCAGGTCTTCCCACAATTCTCCGGTTGAGGGAAGCAAAGGAGATGTGGGGTCCGCTTCCTTTAGCTGCGGTAACGACTCCCCCTTTTGGGCCGCTGGGATAGTGACCGTAGCGATCTTGGTAAGGAAGGGAAGCGGAGTTCCCTCTTCCATTGTGAAAATGGTGAAGGGACTCTTAAAGGGTTGAATCTTCGTATTTGAACAATCCATGTCCTCTAAGCACCTGAGCCATTCTCTTTGAGCCTGGTCACGTGAATAGAGGACTGTCTCTTTAGGGACCTTGTCATCTCGCGTCATGGCAGCGGCAGTGAGTCTGGCGTAGCCAATGAACGGCGGTTGTAGATCCTCCGGGTAGAACTCGAAGTCCTCAATCCTTCGAGTTCCACACTCCGGGATAGAAATAAGCCCGTCCTGGAAGGGGGCATATGACGCCACCCTCCAGGGGTTATTCATAGAGAACGGAGGCAGAGAGTCATGAGGTGGGAGCTGAGTTATACCTGTGCCGAAAGGTGGGGGAGTAGCTAGAGGAGCCTGGCTCAGTTCGGCGATGATGTTATCCTGGGAGTTGATCCTGTCGGACAACCGGGAGAACATCTGCTCCATACTGTTTTTGAGAGAACCGACCAAATCCCCCATGTGTTGTAACAGACCAGCATTGGGATCCAAAGCCGGAGCTGCTGCGGAGGTGGTTGGGTAACTCTGAACAGGTACCAAGGGGAGAGGAGAAACGGCTGACTCCGCCGGAGTATGTGATCTCTCCTTGGAAGATCTACTCCTTGAGATTTGGAGCCGGACCCAGAAGCTCTAGACCTCTCTGCTCCGGGTTCGTAGCCGGAGACTTGCGAGATGTTGACGCCGACGACGTCTTGGACACGAGACAGCTTACTTGGGTTTTCACGTCCTGTCCTTTGACCTTAGGTCTTACGGAGCATCAGGAGAAGTATAAAGGAGCTCAGCTCCTGTAAAGCCTGGAAGGAAGCTGGAGAGTTAGCAGGAGTGAAGACCCAGTGTCGCCCAAGGGAAGCCCTTGGGCGTCCAACGTACCTACCTCGACCAACAGGTCGTCAACACCTACCATTGGTTCAATATTTAGATCCAGTGTCGCGACTTCCGACGAGATGTCCTGGCCTGGTTCAGTCAACGAAGCGGCGAGCTGTTGCTGAATCGCCGCCATAGTCGGGGCTGCCTCTGCCGGGTCGACGTAACCCCGTTGACTTGCCGCCGGGGAAGATCAGGACAGCCAACCTCTTCTCAAGGATGTAGGGCTGTCCCTTGGCGGCGTTCTTGCCAAAACCGCTGACCCAAGCCCGCAGGGTTGCCAGGGCGGTGTCTCTAACAGCGGGAGCCTGGAAGAGAGGGTATTTGTTAGTTTTAAGTTTAAACTTAAAATTAAAACTTAAGTAATAGGTTTAGACTAAAAATATAGAGGATGCGAGATCCCATATAAAACAAGCTTAAGTTTAAAATAAGAGTTAAAATTAACTTAAGAAACTATAACCTTGTAGGATTAGCTACGGAGTTGGAAATACTTACCCCGTCTAAGAGCTGGCTCACCAGATCGTAGCAAATAGTGCAGGTCTCGTGAAACCAGACTTGAAGGTTCCCGTGCGGAGTCGCGCATGGAGCATGGGATCTGCAGACTTCATGCCCACAGGGGTCCTGGAGCATGGCATTGCATCCCGGATGCTCACAGTTGGTGGTCTGTAAGTGAAAAGATACATGAGCATCCTAAAAGATATCACTTACAGGCTAGAGGCTAAAAGAACTCCGCTGCATGCCGGAGCGCGAAAAAATTTTGGGCATAACCCCTCCCTTACCGCCTGAATAGCTAGAACCCCGGAGAGATCCGGTGTGGAGTAGGTAATGGAGGGATTTGGCTTAAGGTAGCTTAAATTAAACTTAGTATAGTTTAAATTAAATACTAAATACTTAAACCTAAAGCCATAGAACGTACCGGAATAAATCCGGTGCGCGGCGGTGTTCGTGTCGCGATATCAGCGCGACGGGGTGGTTAGGAAAGACCAACTGTACGCCTGCAGTCCGCCCGTCAGGGTGAACTAGCACCTTTCCACGTGGATGCCGGAGCTCCGGTAAATTAAAGAGCACCAGTAAGCTGGGAAAGGGCGAGAGGGCGAAAACAGACTCGAGCTAGCAAACGGAGCGACGGAGTAACGACGGAGGGGGGAAGGCCATCCCCCCCCCCCTTCCCCCCCCCAGTCATCCGAGCGAGCCGTGAAGCCAGAGAGCGGTCGAGTCCAGTCTGGGCTGTCCAGCCCCCCTACTCCCTCCGCCTAGGGAGAGAGGGAGGCAGGCACGGTTATGTGGAGCGAGCGTGACAGACCAACCCTCCCCCCCGGCCCTATGGAAGAGCGGAGGAGGGAAGTGACTGGACAGGCGTCTGGCTGCTCCGTGATCACGTAGTGAACCACGGAGCGGTAACATGTAATACAATGACACAATACAGCCTAGGATAAAGCAACCAACTAATCAGAGAGATGCTATAGAGAAGCAACCGAACTGAAGAGCGGAAGCAATAGTGGTGGAAACCAATAATACATAACCTAGGCTACGTGAAATGCCAGACGCCGTAGGCTAACCTAAAACATAAATAATCAAAATCACTTAACGTAAAGAAAGAAAATAAATCAGTAGGAGAAAAAATCCAGGAGTGTACGACTAACTCGAAAGAAAGTCTACACTCAAAGCTAGCCGGGGCCGATACTAAGAGCTGTGGCTTGGGTCTGGATGGAAGATGCCTACGCAAGGTAAAGAAGACATGCATGCATGACATAAACCCAGTAGGCTGGACCCCTAACATAAAATAGATAACTAATAATAGAGCGTAAGGAAATAAGGGAAGGTTCTGGGTATGGAAGACCAAGAACGAACCCGCCACGAGGCAGAACCATGCTGCCATGCTTCCGACCTAGAGCCCGTATTTATACCTAAAAAAACGGCAAATATTGACTCAGGGCGGAAAAAACAAATGGCAATAACAACTGATTACTTAACTTAGCTGCTGCGATGGCTGTACGCTCCATGACTGATAAATCCAAGATAGGGGCACAAAAACACAGAGCAAAAAAAAGGGCACGTGTATACGCGGTGCGCTAACTGAAAAGGATGACCACCAGAGGCGCAGCAGTCGGCAGCATGGGATGGAGTAGTAGTAGTTGCTGCCCACTCTGTGGGTCGGCTCCCCTCTAGTGGGGGTTTTGTAGTGAGAGATTTCTATTGGCAAGTGGTTCGTGGTAGTGGTCTCACTCGCCATAGTGTTCATACCGACACCCTCTTGGAGGGTGAGCGAGTCAGTAGTACTGACCTTTTCTTTATTTTATTTATTCTCTGGTATGTGTTAGTACATTTACCTTAGAAATAATGGATTAAAGGATATTTCGCGCAGCGACACGAACTGAGCCCAGAAAAGGGCATTAGCCGGCCGGCCCCCTTAAGGGTTAAGAGAAATTAAACTTTTTCATAATGATAAAGGTAAGAAGGGAACATTTATAGTGGTAATAACTGGAGAGGAGGAATTATGAAAAAAATTAACATAACTCCTGATTACTTCCATCACCCTGGGTTCTGCTTGTAAGTTTGCCAGGCACTCCAAATGTCTTGCAGGCAGCTTCCTACCAAAATCTGAGAGCTACAATTTTAATTCTTTCAAACATTGTAGAAACTCTTAATCTTATGATACTGTATCTGATTGCCAATCCTCGAAAGGGTTTAAAAGTAGATGAAAAACTTGAGAGTCCTTTGGCTGAGCCATGGATAAAGAACTGAAACAAATGCTAGTCTCTTAAAAAAATTCTGCATTTTCTCGACTGCATATATCTTTCATAAATACCTTAATAAAAAAGGAAAATTGAAAATACCGTGGATAGAAAATAATTGCTGACTTCTGAGAAGGCATTAGTACTCTATACAGCCAACTTTCTTTACATCTTCAGCTGAAAAGCCTTATGGACAAAGTCAACAGACTATAAATTAAAAAGGGATCCAGAGGGAAATCTGCTTGCAGAGAAGAAAGAAGTTAATGGAAAAGGTGATTAAATAAATCAATATGAGGGAATAGAAAATAAAACTGACACACCAGAGAGCAAGAATGAATTTGCTCCTCACTTGAATATTTGGAGATCAGGTTCTAGAGCTGCACTAAGCTAACTACTCCAGATGTGGAATATTGTCCAAACAACAGATGCCCTCCAGCCCCTCCTGCTCGCCGAAGCCCTCACGGAGAGGGGGTCACACACCAGTGGCATCTTCACCCGAGAGATGATGGAAGCAGCCAAGGAATTGAAGGCCAAGGAAGACATCACTGTGCAACAGGCAGATAGGACAGCTGCCTTCGTTTTAATAAAAACGAAGGAATACCATGAGAAGCTTGATGCTATCCTGTCCGACTCCTCAAAGTTTGAACATCTCACATGGAGCCACATGGAAGACATCAAAAGGGACACCAACCGTGTCATCAGTACCATCAATGCAGCAACCAATGCAGTCCACTTTTCGCCCATCAAAGGAGACTTCAACCTTGGTTATCTCTACGGGAACGTGAAAACCTATAAGGAAGGCAACCCTCTCTGCCCGATTATCAGCCAGACGCCTGCCCCGACTTGTGCCTTGGCCAAGTGCCTTAATCAAATTTTGACTCCCTACATCCCTACCCGCTATAACCTGAGTTTATCGGTGGAGTTCCTTGAAGAAATTTGCGATTCTCCCGGCACTGGCATCATAGCATCCCTCTACGTAGAATCCCTATTTACCAACGTTCCCGTCGACGAGACCATTGACATTATCATGGATCGCATCTACTGAGACCCGTCAACGGCCCCACTCTATGGAGGAGTTATGGGAGTTCCATTTGACAATGTCCTAGAGAGAGAGAGAGAGAGAGAGAGAGAGAGAGAGAGAGAGAGAGAGAGAGAGAGAGAGAGAGAGAGTGTAATTGCTTTATGGATAGTTAACGATTGAATTGGCTGTTGGTGAGTTCTGGGTTGTCTGCTGGTGCAGCTGGAGTTAGGAGTTAGAGGTCTGTGTTTTGGAGGCAGTCTTTAGTCAGAACTGGTGAAGATCAGTGGTGTCGGCAGCAGTCTATGAAAAGTGTTGAAGGCATTGAAAGTCAGTTTGAGTTGTGTTTTGTTGATTTTCTTGTTTAGTTTGTTGAGTTTGATGTTGTTTGCTTTTAGAGTTGTCGTATCTGTGTTGTTAGATTTGTTTGTGCTATGATTTTTTTTTGAGTTATGTGAGTTGTTATGGTTGTGAGTTGTTGAGGGGTGTTGTTGGTGAGCTGTTGTGATTTCTTGGTGTTGTTAGTGGGTGTGTGTGTGTTGGGCTGTTGTCTTGTTGATTTTTTTGTGTTGTAAGTGATTGTTTGTGCAGTGGTCTTTTGTTGTGATTGCGTTCCTTATTTGTTGTTGTGTTGTTAGGATGTGGGGTTGTGGTCCTTGGGTGTTCTTTGTTTGCTGTGTTGTTGAGTTGTGGTTGTATTCCTTGTTTGCTGTTGGGTTGTGGGGTTGTGGTCCTTGGGTGTTGTGTTATTGGGTTGTGGGTTGTGGTTCTTGGTTGTTGTCTTTGTTGTTGTTGGTATCTCTGCGACCTCGACCAGCAGACAGCACAGCATAGCCCAGAGTATCTGGAGTTGAGCGAGTAAATGTGTTTGTGTTTATTTGTTCTGTGTGTAGGTGTAGGTCAATTGTCCTGCGTGTATTCTGTAGTGTAAAGAAGAAAGTGTGACTGAGGGTGAGTTTGGTAGCCGGATTGATTAAGTTTATGTGGGGGGGAATTTACCTGCTTGTTTTTTAAGCTTCTGATCATGCCACATTATTTTTTGACGCCCGAACAGGGACTGTTGGTTCACCAGTTGCAGGACGATTGGGATAGTGAGTTGTATGATTGGTGGAGAAAGTGAGGATGGAAGGGTTGAAGGATATGGAGAGGCTGAAGGAGGAGTTGCAGTTGGCGAGGGAATCTAAGGAAAGATTAGAAGTGGAGAATGAGAGGTTAAGGGGTAGAGTGCGAGGAGCTGAAGAGCGAGTTAGAGGAAATGAGAGGAATGCTAAGGAGTGTGAAAGTGGAAATGAAAGAAGAGGTGAAAGGAGCGGTAGAGAGAATGGTTGAGAAAATGGATGAAAAATTCGGGGTAATGATGAATGCAGTGCAAGAGATGATGCAGGAAATGATGAAGGGATTCATGAGAAAGGGAGCAGAAAGAGGTATGCCTCCTGGGTCTTGTGATGGTCCAGGAGTGATTAAGAAAGTTAAAGAACAAGTGGATGAGCGTATGAGTGACGAAGGTGATTTGGTTGTGATAAGTAAGAGAAAGAAGGGGAAGACACAGGATAAGGATAAACTTGAGGACAAGAATAAGAAGAGGGCTGAGGAAAAGAAGACTAAGGGAAAGAAGGTTAGTAAGGGTAACAGACACGATGAAACTAGGACTGAATACATTGGGAAAGGGCTGAGAGTTATTTAGATAGTGGTGAGTGGAAACAGGTTGGTAGAAAGAAGAAGGGTAAGAAGAGCGTAATCAAGAGTATGGACGTGAGTATGGAAGTGGATTCGCTGTATTTGGAAGAGAGAAAAAAAGGTCAGAATGGAAGTAACAAAAGTGAAAGTGAGAGTGAGCAGGAAGTACGAAAGGCTGTGTATATGGGAGAGGTAACCCGATGTGCACAATACAAGGAATATAGTAGTAGGGGCATAGGGGACTTTTTTAAGGAATATGAGAAGTATTGTGAGGCTAAGTATGGGGATAACAAGAGAGTCTGGGCAAGAGATTTTTGTTGAGTATGTATGGGGTAATGATGAGTGTAGGGAATGTGCCACATGAGAGTGTGAAAGCCAGGATTGTAGAACAGGCAAAGAGGATAAAGAGTAGCGTTAGACATAGGAAAAAACTTGATTTTGAAGAGGCAAGAATGAATGTTGGTGAGTTGTTGTTGGTGTATGTGTGTAGGAGTATTAGTGTTAGGGCTGAAGTAGCTGAGGTTGTACCAGTAGGAGTGTTAGTGTTAGGGCTGAAGTAGCTGAGGTTGTACCAAAGTTTAAGAGGTATAGGGGGGCAGTTTTAGAAGGGCCAAGGAGAATGGCAGAGTGAGTGGTTGATAGGAGTGTTAGAGCAAGTAACGTGAGTGTAGTTATCCCTAAAAGAGATAGGAGTGCAAGTATTACAAGAGTAGGGTCAGTTAGTTGTGAGCGAGAGCAGCAGTGTTACAGATGTGGTAAGCCAGGACACAGGAAGAATGAATGTCGGTGGGCGTTAGAAGCGTGCTTTGGGTGTGGGCAAATGGGGCATTTAGTGAGCGAGTGTAAGAAAGATAGGGACATTAAATGTTACAGGTGTGGACAGGTAGGGCACATAGCTAGTGGATGTCGGGGTACCCATATGAACGTGGTTTGTGGCAACTGCGGAAAAACAGGCATTATGCTAGGATGTGTAAAGAACAGCGTGCAAAATGTGTTGAATATGTAATGGAAGGTCTCGTGGCGAGTGTGCGTAGGCAAAAGAAGATGAGTCAGGTTGGGAATTCGGGAAACTAGGTATCAAGGGGATTCAGTTGGGTGGGTCCTCTAGTATGCGATAGTACTTTTGGGAAAATGCAATGAGTGGTTGAGGGTGAACAAATGTGAGCTGAGTGTCAGTGAGCAGATGGTCTGGAAAGATCGGCAGTTGGTGTTGGTTGAGTATGGAAGAAAGCGGAAGAAGGTAAGGTAAGGAAAGAAAGAAAAAGGGAAAAAAAAAAAAAAAAAAAAAAAAAAAAAAAAAAACATGAGCTGCATGATAGAGGTGTTAGTGTTAGGGTAAAAATGGTGGATAAGGCATGTAATACATACGTGTATGGGTTTGAATTGTCAGGGTTTAGTGAAGTTTCACCAGGAAGGGAATCAGGTGGTAAGGATGTGGTTGGCAGTATGAATGAGTCTCTTTGGGAGTTTAGTAGGAGTGTAAATGAGGTAAGTGATTTGGTGGCAGAGTTATAAGCAATGTTGGGACAAGAGTTAGAAGGGGTAGATGAGATAGTGAGTGGGATTTGGGAGGATAGAAGTGAGAGATGGTAATGGGAGTCTGACTGGAAGTGGTCTGGGAGAAGTGGATGGCGGTGTAACTGAGTGTGTATGAGGGCCTTCAAACAAGATCCAGGGGGCCTGTGTCCAAGCATCTGTGGGTGTTGTGGAAGGCTATTTAGTGTGGGTATTGTGAGTGTAAAGAGACATTGTCAAATGTAACGGGGGAGGAAGAATGGAGGAGTTATGGGACTTCCATTTGACAACATCCTAGAGAGAGAGAGAGAGAGAGAGAGAGAGAGAGAGAGAGAGAGAGAGAGAGAGAGAGAGAGAGAGAGAGAGAGAGAGAGAGGGTGTAATTGCTGCATGGATAGTTAATGATTGAATTGGCTGTTAGTGAGTTCTGGGTTGTCTGCTGGTGCAGCTGGAGTTAGGAGTTAGAGGTCTGTGTTTTGGAGGCAGTCTTTAGTCAGAACTGGTGAAGATCAGTGGTGTCGGCAGCGGTCTATGAAAAGTGTTGAAGGCATTGAAAGTCAGTTAAGTTGTGTTTTGTTGATTTGTTGTTAAGTTTGATGTTGTTTGCTTTAGAGTTGTTGTGTCTGTGTTGTTAGATTTGTTGTGCTATGAGTTTTTGTTGAGTTATATGCGAGTTGTTGTGGTTGTGAGTTGTTGAGGGTTGTTGTTGGTGAGCTGTTGTGATTTCTTGGTGTTGTTAGAGAGTGTGCGTGTTGGCATGTTGTGTTCCTGATTTTTTTGTGTTGTAAGTGATTGTGCAGTGGTCTTTTGTTGTGGTTGTGTTCCTTGTTTGTTGTGTTGTTAGGCTGTGGGGTTGTGGTCCTTGGGTGTTGTGTTGTTGGGTTGTGGTTCTTGGTTGTTGTCTTTGTTGTTGTTGGTATCTCCGCGACCTTGACCGGCGGACAGCACAGCATAGCCCAGAGTATCTGGAGTTAGGTAAGTACATGTGTTTGAGTGTTTTTGTTCTGTGTGTAGGTGTAGGTCAATTGTCATGTGTGTATTCAGTA